>NW_010125903.1:0-10082 GCF_000699245.1 Pterocles gutturalis | reverse complement strand
GGGGGGCACTTCGGGAGGCGGGGGAAATGGGAGTGGGGGAGCACTGGGGTTTGTATGGTTTTTCTGTTTCCCTTTCACAATAGTCTGGCTAGTGCATGCAGAGCTGGGCTCACAAAGCCTCCCCGAAGCGCCCGGAGTCCCGCAGGGCTCCTCACAGTGCAAGTTTGCTGTGTGTATTCCTACCAACAATACCGCTGGGCCCAGCAACAGGCTCCGGCTTTGGGCAAATATTTCTACAGCTTTTCCTCACTTGCTTCTGGGGAAAGGAGGAGGGTGAGATGGGTGTGGGAGGGGGAAATAAAATTTGTATGTGCGAGGGAGGGATAACTAGAGATGGGTGGAGGGATTTATCTCTGGCTTCTGCGGGTCCGGGCTTCTAAAGGGAGCCTTTGTTGGCATCCAGCATCCATGCCAAAGCTGGAGTGGGTTTGGGGGGCATCAGCATTGGATCTGAGGGAGGAGGGAGATTTAGGCAGACAACACGTAATGGTTTGGGCTCAGCCAGTCTCCTTTTTTTATTTTCCTTTTAGTAGGAGACATTAGCTGACAAGCCCCTTCTGGGTGGTTTCATCCAGAGCGTTGGTGTAGGCTGAAAGCACGGCCTTTTCTTGTCCTAAGTATGTCTAGCTTATTTCTGCTTAACTGTTCTGTACGTTTTTCTGCTTGACTTCATGTTCCCTCTACTACCTGTGAACTACCTCTCAGTTTCTCGTTTATTTGGTGTGGGTCCCAGCTCCAGATGTGGAAGAACTCAGAAGTGGTGTCTCTTTAAAGCAAACCGTTGCAGCTTGACTGTCTGGTAGGTTTTGGCCTTGGGAGTTCCTTGAGCCCGTTACTGTAGCCCTGGGGTAACCAGGGAAGCTCATATCTGTGTGCTGGTTCTGTCCCTGCTTTCTAAAGCTGAAGTGGAGATACCTGAACAGCATGAACCTGTTTGATTGTGTCCAGAGGAGATCATGTGAGCCCACTTGTCCCTAGCATTATGGGGAAAAAGTAACCAGGCCACCTGCTTTGAACATTCCTTTCCATCTCTGCAGGGCTGGCAGCAAGCTTGGCATGGCCACAGTTTGGGGCTAAATTCTTACTTTGGCTAAGCCGTGTTGCGTGCATTATTTGCTGTGTATTAAAGATTCAAACGTTTTCTTAGACCTGATGCTCTTGTTACAGTAGGAATGATGCCAGAAGTATCATCCTTGTTCCGGATGTATCATGTCAGAAATTAAATCTGGGCAGGAGATGCTTACCTGTGTCAGTGTTCTCCCAGAGCAGGGAGAACTCCTGCTGTAAGGTCGTAGTTCCACAGGTGCTTCACGGTGAGTGTAACTAGGGGCTGCACATATGGAGACTAGACTTGCTGAACTCTCTGGCCAAGGCCTGGCTCATTGTCTATTTCCAGTCAGTTAAATCCCAGCAGAATTTCCAAATTGAATCCAGTCTCCAAGCATCTGGCAGAATTTAGTAAGTAAAGGCTTATTCTGTGTCAGTGTGTGGGAGAATACGCAGAATGAGGGAAGGTAAGACTGCTGTGCTATGGTAGAGCTCACAGTAAAGTTCTTAGCATGGATGTAGCTAGTGCTTTTGAGTAAGGGACATCCTTGCCTCTCATTTGGAGATGAGGGTAGAATAAGAGACCTTCTTTGGAGGAAGAAATGACTAATATGCCACATACAGACCTGAGTCGAAGATGTACCTAACTGTCTTTATGGAGATTTTCAAGCATCTTTATCCTTACTGGCATCTGGTGACTGCCCCTTTCTTCTATATTATTCATGATGTAATATTTGTAGAAGCATTCTATCCTTTAGAGCATCACAACTACAAGTGAGGCAAAGTTTGTAGGGGGAGAGAAAAACATTAGCTAGATTAACTAATATGGCTGGAAAAGGAGACAAGCTTTTGGGAGCACTTTCTCCTGAGGACTACAATAGGAGCCCAAGTCTTTAAGTGCAAGTTGAGAACAGTAGCTTTGAGTTCAGCTTGACTGTGTTAGTGAATTAGAAATTCAAGAGAAGGTTCCGGCTACCTGTGGAGCAGAAGGGGGATGATGTGTGGGAAAGGTGTGATGCCCCAGGGGCCAAGCCTACCCCAGTCCTTACCTGATTTTCTTTTCAGTTGATTGAAGTCTGACCAATTTCTAAGTTTCCAGGCTGAAACTTGAGGGAGAGAGAGGAGAGTTTCTGCTTAAAACTGTCTGTAAAACTTCAGTTAGAAATGACTCTGAGTTTGGAGAATAAGGATAGAGAGACAAGGAGCCCTTTTTTTTCCTCTCATGTCTAAAATCTTGCCATAGTACAGAAAAGCTTGAGAACGTTTGTTAAGCCTCCTGTGATACAGAAATACCAAAAAAAAACAACCCCAAAACCAGAAGGGGCTTAAAGATTCTTTGGTTTCTCTGCAGTTCACCCATGCATGGTGGCGTTGTAAATATTTGAAAATTGGTACTTGCATATGCTGAGTAGAAGTTAAAAAGCCTGACACTGAAAGCCTCTTTGACTCTCCCAGCGATGGACATTGACTATCCAGGGTCAGGCCTGAGTTGTACAGGAGCTCTGCTCCAATTATTCACCCAAGCGAACGGCCGCAGAGGAACTGCAGTCCAGATAATGCCTTTGCTGGCCTACAGGCAGCTAGGAGGAGGAGAAGGCACCTGCAGCAGGCTGTTTCTGTGTGATATGATGCAGTATTGAAGATTTTCTTGCATTGCAACACATAACGTGGAGTCCCCTATGGAGACTGGTATCTGTCATCCCACAAGGTCGTAAAGTGGGTGGATGTGCAAAAGCAGTGCAGCTGTGTGGTGCCAGATATTGAATAATACACCTGTCTGCCTGTTCAGATTCTTCCAGGTAATTGTGCAGGGTTCACTTCTTGCTAGCTCTTTTCCCCTCTGGATCACTTAACTGCTCTTTTGCAATTGGCTTGCACCTGACTTAAACTTGGGTATGGGTGCTGTGGGAATAGAGAGAAAGGTGACTGTGCTTGCACCTGGTTTGGATCAGGTTTGAATTTCTGGGCATTTTTTGGGGGGACTGGGGGAAAGGAGGGGAAAATTTTAGGAGGAAAGAGTAGCAGAAGAGAATTGGATTGTGGAAGTGGGGAAGCTTGTTAGGAGACAGCAAAGGGATGAGGGAATGTGGGCAGGTGGAAGGAGGGTTCTGGGTGGCAGGTGTGAGATGGGAGACTCTGCCTTGTGCTCTCTTTTCCTACATCGAGCCTGTCCCTCTTGCTCCCATGTGCTCCTTTTCCGTAGTGGTTCACCCACAAAGCAACTTGTGTCTTTCAGGTTCTTTTCTGTTGCCTGTCCTTTTTCTTAGAAGAAAGGGACTTGGAAGTTTGAGAGGCCTGAGGCTGACCAGTGTGGCACAGTGTTTTACTTTCATATCACCTGTGTTGCTCCCCTTTCCTTCTGTTGTGTTTTATGAGCATCCAACACTTCTGCAAACCATTCCTCGGCTCTTCAGGCTGGACACCCAGGAGCAGAGGTTTCTGCCTTGGGACTCTGGCTGTCTGAGATCTATAAAACGGAGCTGATGAAACCATTCACAAACATTAAGATGTGAAGACAAGTGAATCTGTGTTTATGGACTCCTTGACTGTTACGGTGATGAATACCACACAATAATTTTACATTCAGTTTAGGACTTTGTGCTGCAAATAATGTGGGGACTGTGTGGTGTCATAAAGTGCAAAAGGGGCCTGTTAAAAGCTGCGCAGGTGAATTTAATTCTGGTATTTCATTAAAGCTTTTTTTCAACTTGCTTATAATAGATTTTAAATGTCCTGTGTAATCAATAGCAGCTGGTTTTATTTTCTTCTGAAGCATGCTGTGTAAGATAGATTCTTTGCCAGACTGTTGCTTAGTTCTGCCTACCTTTTAAATTCACATCTGTAAATTTACTGAAATCTTCCAGATTCTGTAACAGTAGTCCTGATCCCTCATTTTCCCTTCGATGGAGGGAGTCGTGATGTGTCTCTTAGTATGCTGTTTGCTGCTGCCTCTGTGGTTAACCTGTTCCTCATGGACCATTCAGTGGTGTCTAATTTTTTACGCTGACACATTTCCTGCTCTGTTGGGGAATATGTGTGTGTATATATGTATATACTGCAATATGATTTTTCCTTGGAGTTGTCCCACAGCATCTCCCTGCTATTTCTGTTCCTTCGGGAAGGGAGATCCAAGTCTCTCTTAACACAGCGCTCGCAGCCTCTTTCAGCCTCTCTTCACCCCTTCCCTGGGGACAGTGTTGAGTAGAGGCCACAGGTCTGCACAGGAGAAACACAGGGAACGTGAGTTGAGATCCCTCTTAATTTCCCCCCGGAAACTACCTCTCTGTAATTACAGTTCCAACATCCTCCAGAAGAAAAGACCCCCGTCCCCCCTGCAGCCCCCGTGGCAAATTCGGCGATCCTTGCAGCAGGGAAACCAGGCGTGGAGCGGAGCAGGTCAGCTGGGGCCTGAGAACGCTCCCCTTCTGTGTCCTCATTGCAGGAGGGGAGTGGGGGCTGTTCCTCTCCCCAACCCCCTTCTTGCCCCTGCCCCCAAATCTCCCAAATAAATAGGATTTTATTTTATTTTATTATTTTGCTGCCGATCTGCTGTTGTTTTTCATACAAAAAAGGTGGAAGGGGCAAGAAGGAAGGAACGAACGAGTCTGGCGACAGGAAGAGATGAATTGCTGAAGAATGACACTGGCAGGGACTATTGTTCATTTTAACGCTGGAGCAGGAGCAGAGAGAAACGTTCACACGCCATTCGTGGGCATCCTGCTGGGCAGGCTAGGAAAGGGGCATTCCAGCTGGTCATGAGATTTGGCCAGACAGATTGAATTGGGCTGAATAGAGTGCTCGCTGGTTTTTATTATTATTATTATTTCTTATAAAGAAACCCACTGATTAATTGCAATGGAACCTGATTAAAGGGAGAGTCTGAAACCCACATAGACATTACAGACATAAAGCTGTCAGCCTACCAGCGTGTGATAACTGGGCTTTAACCCTTTATGAGGCTCGTGGGGGAGGGGGTTGCTCCCCCAAGCCCATTGCCCAGTCTGTGTTTACATGTTTGTGTGAGAGAGGACTTCTGTCATTTGGGGAAGGAGTGGTGTGCACAGCAGGAGACCTGTAAACAGGCTGTATTTCATGAAAGACAAGTGCCTGAAGAATGAAAATAAGGTTCAGGGCTATTTTGTTCGTGGAGAGGTTGTGTGGGGATTTGCTCAAACGTTGATGGCTACATTTTAATAGTGTTGCAGAATTTAGCAGCTCTTATCCATATCTGTCTCTCTGTGCAATCGTGAATATGACAATAAGAAAAATATCTGAAGAGAACTGTAAAGTTCCACAGGCTCCTTGGGGTTCATTACAGACCAGCTTGGTAGAAACATGAATACTGCTGTGGTGGATTTAACATCAAAAACGGGTAAGTATTCAAAAGACTGCTGTAACCTCTGCAAGAACAAAGCTGTAGTTCAGCTGGGCCTGGAGACAGATGTGGAGACTGAAAGTGGATGGACAACTTGGACATACATTATCTCAGCAGTGATAGGATGGAATTTCAAGATGCTTATAGACCCCTTTCTATGACTGAAAATTCTCATTTTTATTATATATTGGTTTCATTTCAAATGTGTGGAAAAAAAGTCCTTGTGATATTTATGGTTTTCTTTAACCCCTTTTTTTACTGAGTTGATCTAGTGTCAGGACATGGTTGAATGCCCTCTGCTCATTCTCTTGCTTCTTTAATATAATGTTTTTAATTTGCTTGTTCTGTTGAGAAGGACAGATGATTTATTCAAACAGACTCTTCAAACTTTGAAAGGGGTCTCTGTGTCCAGTGTGCAGAGATTGGGAGGGGAGGCAAACTGTCTTGCCCCTTAAGCAATGTTCGGCTTCAAGTGTGACACAAACAGGACGGCGTGTAAGATCCCTAATGAGTACGCTCTCCAGTTGTTTTATCCTATTCTGTAGCATCCTGTGCTCATGTGCACCCACTGGCTTGGAAATGTTTCTGTAGAGAGGTGGAGAGAGCGGAGATACAGTTGGAGCAAACAAAGGTCCTTTGTGGGCCCTGGGAAGATGATAGAGGGATTGACTTTTGCTGTCTGAAACTCCTCCTTCCTTCCACTTCATCACTGCAAGTGAGAGAGAATTGTGGAGGCAGTAGGAGTTTTCTAATCTTCCTTTTTCCTGTCCTGCATCTCAGGTCACTTCCATCCGAAGCTACCAGTGCAGGTTGTGCCCTCGCTGGCTTGGCTTCACAGGAAGCACCTGTCAAATGGGGGAGTCTTCATGCTCAGCTCCTTCCTATTGGGAAAAGGAGAGGAACAGAAAGTCAAAATGGGAGTATCTTTAAACTCTCTCTGCACAGACATTTATATTAGATTGTGTGTTTGAGTAGTCAGGGGAAGAAGGGCATTGTGCTAAGTCCCTACAGTTCAATGGAGAACAGTGTGAACAGACAGGATTGTGGAGTTTTCACTGCATGAAAAGACAGCCTGCTTCAAGAGCTGCTCCTGCAGGCAGCTGTGCACCATTCCCTCTGAGAACATGAGATCTGCTGAGATCCCAGCCAGGGAGACTGGAAATATCCACCTGCTCTTGGCTGACCAGGGTGAGAGTAAAGGTTCATGGTAACTCAGCATTGACATAGCCAAGGAGTGAGGAATCACAGTTCCCTCAGATTCTTGTTATGTGTTTTGAATGTGGAGCGAGGAGGGTAGAATGAGAACCCACTGTAGGTGCAAAAAAAGCCACGAGCCAGTGGGACCTAAAAAGTCTGTTCACACAACTGAGTAGGGGTCGGACAAGGGAGCCACTTCTGCACAAAAATCTTCTTTCTTGTTGCTCATTTCCCATGTCTTGCTTCTTGTCTCCATTTTTTCTGTTTGGTTGTGGCTTCCTCTCCTTCCTCTCTGCCACCTCCTAGCCCTGCTGTAGTCCTTTCTTGAAGCTCTGTTAACGTTTAACAAATTTCCCTCCAGTTCCTATGTTTCTTTTGGCTGTAGCTCAAGGCAAACTCCCCAGATCCAAAACTAATTTAGGGCTCTGAGCAACAGTAGCATTTAAATGTTGGCTTTGTGCCATCAGGCGGGCAGCCTCTTCACCGAGAAGAAATCTAATTCCAGTGTTTATTAGATCAACAGTGGCCTCAGGGCTGGGCTTCCTTTAATGTTGGCCTTTTAATAATTGTAAGGCTAATACAGGAACTTGGGACCCCCAGGAGGGTCTTAGGAGCCTGGCTCTGACCTTTTCTTTGGGAAGCAGGACTTGGATCTGAATTAATTTGGGTCAGGGAGCATAGGGGAGCAGACTGGTGAAGTGGAGCAGGAGGTGTTATTTTGACTTCCCAAGCAGCGTGTGTAAATCCTTCCACATTTGAGCAGTAGTGACTTTGATTTCCTGCAAGTTTGCTTTAACGAGCTCTCTGGGGTAAGGACCTAGGTAGGGCAGGGCAAATTGTGCCCTGGTTAAGAAGTGGACTGGGACTGTGTAGGATCTGCGTTAATTTCTGTTTGGCCACGAGGTCTTTGGGAAGTCACTTAGGGCTCAGGTTTCCAAGCGTAAGGAGTGCCTGCGGTGGGAGGTATGAGTACTTTGTAATACCAAGACTCGGGTCTAAGTCTCTTTGGCCAGATGTGTAATGACAATTAAATGTCTAATTTTCCACTGATTTGAAATGACTTTGGCACTCAAGTACTCACAGTTCTGTGCTGTTGGGCTTGCATTTTCTGCTTCTGAATTGGAGGTAATACTTCCCAGCTTTTAAGAGGTGCTGAAATGGTTCGTTAGTAGCAAATGGCGCTCTGACACTGGAGTGTGGAGGCCACACACGTACCTGCAAAGATGTGGTTCCATAACTAGGCTGTTTTGCTTTTTGTGCATCTTCCTCCCCCTGCCGCAGTGCTGTTGCTGCTATTTCATTGAAGGTGAAACCCAATGTGATGGGGGCTGTAGGGGATCCTCGGGTGCTTTTCACTATTGTGGTTAATTTTTCTGGGGTGTGAGTATGAATGAACTGTGGAGCTTGCAGGCTTGTAGAGGCAGCACCTGAGAATTCCATTTGAAGAAGAAGAATTTTGTGACTGCTTTCTAAAGGTTGCAAAGGAGCCTGAAGTCCGGGCGCTGTGGGAGGTGTAGGTCAGAGCTTTGTGAGCTGCCTAGAAAGCAAACGCGTGCGTGCAGGTGGGCTGAACAGGGTCTGATGTACAGCACAGCAGTAACCCCAACACCGACCTTCTTGTTTTTCCTATTGGTGATTCTGTTGGAAGGAACTTATCCCATCTGAGCCCATAAGGCATATTTGGATTAAGCTTGTATTTTTGAGTGCACGTGTGTGTATATATTTTTTAAAAAGTTACTGGCAAAGGTTTCTTCTTTACTTTTAAGTTAATCCAGTTCTCTGGTAGGCAGCACAGTTGCTGTGATGTCTCTGTGGTTGTGTGGTACCTCTTCTCTTTGCCAGGCCCAACCCTGTTCTTCCAGCCCAGTCTGGCCAGTTAATAATTGCCCCTTTGCTGCATATCCTCTGAGGGCAACATAATATCATGTGTGGGGTTATTTTTTAGAAAACGACCTATAGAACAACTCTTCTTGTCCCAAGATAGCTCCGTTTATCTTGTGGCTTGTGCTTTTGAAGTCCTCCTGCCTGTGGGATTGCAAAACTGAGCTGCTGCCTCCTTATTGCCACAAAACCACAGTGTGTATCCCATCCCTTCCCTGGAGAACTCCTCTGCTAAGCAGAGTTGTTGTGGTTGGCTTCCCAGTCTCTTGCGTGGCAGAGGGCTGGAAAGCTACAAAGCTCGGATGCTCCACTGCTAACATGATGGCCTCTTTATAGAAGACCAAAATAAACTCCTTAAAATGACCCGGTAAGAGAACAGCCTCTGTCTTGTTCGGGAACCTGGCTTTTTCTGTGTCGTGCCATAATAATGGGAAGAATCTGACTGCAGCCCGCAGAAGCCAAAATGGGCTTTTTAGGAGGTAGAACTTGTCTCCTTTCACTGTGTGCCTGGACAACTGCAGTCCAGCTAGAACACTGGGTTCCCTGAAAGGAGCGCTTTACAAGGCATGCGTTTTTATCTCCTGAAAAGAAGTGTGTGACTGTCCGTGTTGATGTGTTCTGGGACTGCCCAAGACAGAGGAACTTAACTTGGCTTTTGTCTTGAACAGGTTAAATGAACAACAGAGTGTTCTGGGTTCTAGTTTTAGAGAAAAGTTGGGTATGTGTTCTGAAGGACAGAGTGTCCTCACAGCTAGTGCAGTGCCTGGAGCATCTGAAAGATGAAAGAGGCTGGCTGATAATTTCCTGTGGCACAGACTTACTGAGCATATTGTGAGAGAGCCAGTGAAGGGTGAAACCTTGAAGGCTTGAAATGGCTTCTGAATGTGTTGTGAGTGCTGGACAAGCACTGATGCACTAATTAACAAAGACCGTAAGTTGTGTGGGAGAGGAAGCTAAAGCTTAAGAAGCTTCTGAATCTGAAGAGAAAGGAGCCAATTACTTAGAGAATCTGTGGTATCATAGAATCATAGAATGGCCTGGGTTGAAAAGGACCTTCAAGGTCATCCAGTTTCAACCCCCCTGCTGTGGACAGGGTTGCCAACCACTAGAGCAACCTGCCCAGGGTAAGGAGGTGGCTGGATGGGATGCTTTGTGTTCTGATTTTTCCAAAGTAAATTTTTCAGGTTTTGATCCTGGCAACCCAGAGTGAAAAATACCACTTCTGTTTTTTCTTGGTTCCCTGAAGCCTCTGAGTTTTACTTTTCAAGCAAAGATGGCAGTAGTGCTTGCTCCTCTTAGCTGTCCTCTTCTGACCATTTTCCTAGCCTGCTTTCCCCTCACCCCGAGACAGCTTAGCTTCTTGTGAAGCTGCAGTTAAAGAGATGCACTTTGCAGATGGTAGATTAAAATAAATCGACAATTAATTTCAGTTTTCCTTAATCTGTAACTAGTTCTTCAGTAGCATCTGCCAGAGTTGGAGGCGATCGCTGTTCAAGAGTACATGCAGAGAGGAAGGGGTATGGCTATCCTCTGTGAAACTGAAAACTTGAGTGGGTTTGCTTGTGTTTTAGCTCGAGTCCAG
>NW_010125902.1:2133-5153 GCF_000699245.1 Pterocles gutturalis | reverse complement strand
CACCCCCAAACAGGTTCTCAGCAACTCCTGTCTGTCCCTATCTGGTGACACGGCCCACCCCTCGCTGCCCCCACCCTTCACTTCCCCACATCACACTGCAACCTGCAGATGTGGCACGGTCCTCTCCCGTCACAGCCGTGTGCCTTCATCCCTGCGGCTGGCACAGGGGGACCCAGCTCAGCCTGCACTGGTTGCATCCAGGGGTCACCCCCACAGCCCCCCTCTTTCCTGCTGCTCACCAACCCCGACCGCGGGCTGCACAAGCTGCTGCACTTGAGCAAGGGGCGGCCGAAGCACCAGTTGGGATGGTGGGATGGGGAATGCCCAGCCCAGGGTAAAAGGACGCCTATAAATGTGTGCCCGCGAGCACGCCAGCCTCTACCTCCCCCTCTGCGGCCAGCTGCCCCCCTGTGAGAGCCCCTGCCCAGATCCACCGGCAAGTCCACATCAGACCCATCAGAGCATCCTCCTTGCGCCTCAGATCTTCGTCTCAGGGCCGCTGGGACTCAGGGTGGGGAAGGATTCTCGGATCCTCACCAGCTCCATGGCACAGAGGTGCCCGAAGACCTTGTTATACCACTCGGGAGAGCGGCCCCTGCAAGGAAGGAGGCAGGAGGGGGTGAGCGGGCAGAGGGGAACCCCGGCAGGCACCAGGGAGGGGCATGTTGCTTCTTACTTGGGGACGGGTACTCAGCCCAGTCCCAGCTGCGATGGACGATGAGATGCCGAACAAGAACTACACGACAGAAAAGGGACACTGCCTCCCCCCTCCCCACCACAGACAAAAATGGGGAAAATCTGGTGGTGAGGAGTGCCAAGGCCATGCTTGAGACCCACGGTGGACCCCATATTTCCTGCAGAAGCTCTAAGGGACTTGCTGCTGCACTCAGAGCCACTGCAGGATCCCCCAGTGCTGCAGGACTGGGCTGGTGGCTCCTCTCCCAGTAACTATCTGGGAGCTAAAACCTGGCCCCAGACCAGCACCCCCTTCCCTTGGGGCAGGCACTGCACTGCGGGATGGATAGAGCTGCAGGTGGAGCTGCAGATGCAGCCGCCGAAGCATCATCACCAAGGGCTGTCCTCACCTGAGGTCGGCTCTGCAGATGTGGGTGACCCGGGAGCGTCCCATGGTGCCAGGCTCAATGAGGTACTGGGATGTCAGCACAACAGCTTTGACACCTCCCTCGGCCGGCAGCTTGTCGTGCTCCACCGAGATGGAGATGAGCAGGCAGGGTCTGCTCCCCGCGGCAGGTCTGTGCGCCAGCGCCTGTTGGGGACAGCGGCTCAGCTCCCATCCCCCTGTGCCCACCCCAACCCCGGGGGCTGCACAGCCAGGGATCTAGCACCCCAAGAGCAAACCCCCTGCCTGGGCATCCCCCTGTCCTCACCGGAGCACCACGCAGTCCCTCCGTGGGTGGGGGGCCATGCGGTCCGTCACGAAGTGGTACACCTCCATGTTCTTGTCCAGCGCCTCCAGCACTCTGCTCTGCAGCAGGTCCTCATCCCACAGGTGACGCTCCCGAAGCACCCGGTGCAGCACCGCGCTGGGAGGTGCCTCCATGTCTGTGGAGACCTTCCACAAGCGCAGAGGGTTCCCATCCCCAACCTGATGGGCGGAGGGAAGGGTCAGCAGGCTGTCCCAGGGGACCACCCCCCAGTGCTAAACCCCCAACCTGAGCGGTTTTACTGATGGCTCCCACCACCACGGAGCAGCACCGGCACATCTGCAGGATGGGAGGGGATGGGATGAGGTGGGACAGGCACAGGCAGCCAGCTCCTCTGCTAACAAGGCTCTCTGGCAGGACTGGGCACAGAGCATCCTCCATCCCAGAGCTGTCCATGTCTCAGCACCTGGTCTGCCTGGGGAAGGGGTTGCTGATCCCTCCTCACTGAAGGGAACACACGCCAAGGATGCTAGCAGGTGCCTGCAGTGGCACCCAGTGGTCGCATTTCCCCACGTGACCCCCCCAAGCCCCTCTCCACACAGTGACATTTACCTTTTTGCAGGAGAGCTCTGTGTTCAGGGGCCCTGATGTGCTCAGCCACCCCTTGAATTTCTCCGACGACTCTTTGAGCAGGTTCTGGACACTCTGCTCAAAGTAGGAGTGCAAATCCTTGCTTTCCCCCTGACGCACAATGTCAGCCAGGGGATGGGGGTAGGCATCTGCTGCCATGTAGGAGCTGCTCAACTGGAGCAGGATGTCGTGGGAGACCTGCAACCCAAGAGCACACAGATCTTCAGAGAGACAGAGGAATCCTGCGTGGACTTTGTGATGGGCCTGGGTAGCCAGGAAAACCACAATTCCCATCCCACAGAGGAGGGGGAAGAATGGACACACCCCCCCACCCCAGACACATGTCCTGCAGCTTGTGACCCACCCCACCACGAGATGCACTGGGCTTTGCTCCCAGGGCACCTGCCCGCTGAAGGATGGGCGCCCTTCTTCATCCTACCCCAGCATCGCCAGGCTGGCCACGCTGCAGCCACCCACCTGGAAGAGCTTCTTGCAGTCGGTGATCATGTGGGAGAGCCCCTGCGTCGCGGCCATGTTCTCGTTGAGGTCCTTCTGGTCGGGCTTCCCCATGGTGCCCCGCTTGTGGATCACCCTGCAGGTGAGCAAGCATCGCTGGGACCCAGGGGGTCACAGAGTAGGGGACCCCCACATCGCAAAGCAGAGTGATGGGGGGGCTGTTCCCACCACGCTGGCCCCACTCTGGTTGTCTCCTCCCAGGACAGACAAGGACGGGGCAATGGGGAAGGGGCTGCAGGGAGGCTGGGGACCCTTACCTGGGCGAGGTGCTCTCCTTCTTGGACACGTTGAGGTGGAAGAGGGAGGGGGCCAGGCACACAGCCAGGTTGCCGGCAGTCATCTGGTTCTCCTCAGCGGAAGCGATGTCGCTGAGGAAGTAGAGCAGGGTCTGCAGCACCTCCCGGTTCTCGTCCGGCATGAGGATCACAGCCGCCTGTACCGCCTGCAGCCGCTGCTCCTTCGACACGACTGCGGGCACGGGGAAAACAG
>NW_010125902.1:1548-2077 GCF_000699245.1 Pterocles gutturalis | reverse complement strand
GCCTCCTCCCTGGGAGACCCCCACTTCATCCCCAGCCCAGGGAGCAGCCCCAGCCCAGCACTCACACTGGTAGATCTGCAGGAAGGTGTCCGTCAGCTTGCTGGTAAAGATGGGCTCGGGCAGGTCGCGGAAATACTGCTTCAGCAGGTCTGCCACGTCGTATGCCGACTGCCCCTCGTAGTTGACGTTGTCGGGGCTGGTTTCGTTCATGTGCCGGAGCGCCTGGATCCGGGACTTCACCCCTGACTTTCGGAAAATCCCGACCTGCCAGGGAGGAGCAGGCTGGTGTCAAGCACAGAGCGGGCATGGAGCTGGCAGGCACCTGGGGGCACTCCCGTGGGACAGGCAAGGAAGTCCCTTCCCCAACAGCCTCACTCCCCACAACCCAGAGGACAAGCCTGAGTGAGGGATGGCCGAGGGGACACCGAGTTCCCCCAGAAAATCTCGCCCTCCCACTTTCCATGGCCAGGAGCCACAAGAGGTGAACAAAAAGCATCCTGCAAGCCAGCCGGCGGCCGCACACTACCTG
>NW_010125902.1:0-1520 GCF_000699245.1 Pterocles gutturalis | reverse complement strand
GGATGCTCTGGGGAAGGGGCTGCCCCGTCCGCTGCACATTGATGATGGGCGGCACCCCGAAGACCATCTTGTCCCTGTAGTCGGGGACTTTACTCCGCTTCATGAACTTGGGCACAGTCCTGCAGGGTGGGACAGACAGACGTCAGCACTGCGAGGGGCTGCCTCAGCACCACCGCGCAGAGGGGAGCAGGACCCGGGAGACACACATGTACACACGCTTCTGCCACGTTTTAAATATAAGCAAGGCAGCTTTCCAGCAGGAACTGCAGCACCTTTTAAGCCAAAATGCTTTGATACTTGGCTGCTAAAGGAAACCGCCATCCTACTCCCTCACATTGCTGCAGCATTTTTAATGCTCCACAAATGCCTGCAGCCCTCCTGGATGCAGATGCTGCCGGGAGCCCAGGCATCAGCCCCCAGCTCATGCTTGCAGGGATGCAAAGAGCTGCAGCCCACACCCACCACGGGGCATCATCCCAGTCCCCCACCCCGCCAGCTCACCACGTCCAGGCTTGTTTGTGGGGCACTGAGTACTTCTCCATGATGGCCGTGAGCCGGAGCAGGGAGCACTTCTGGAGCAGGTTGAGCTGGGCAGAGGACTGGCGGTTGATCTCCAGGGAGGCAGAGTTCAGGCTGGGCCGGTGCGAGTTCTGGAAGCTGTGCCAGCGCAGCTTTCTGTGGGGAAACAGTGGTGGTGGCGGAGCTGGAGACCCTGGGAAAGGGCCTTTCCCTCCCCACGGCACCCGCAGCTTTGGAGAAAGGTGCGGGCAGAGGGGCAGCCAGGCTGAGCCCGGGGATCCCAACACTGGCCCCAGGGATCCCAACACCAGCCCCAGCACCATAAGATAAGTGCTGCTCCCTCCCCCTGGCTGCTCACAAACTCCGTGTGAGCATCCGAGATGCTTTCC
The DNA here is from genome assembly GCF_000699245.1 of Pterocles gutturalis. NCBI lineage: Eukaryota > Metazoa > Chordata > Aves > Pterocliformes > Pteroclidae > Pterocles > Pterocles gutturalis. The sequence goes on along the minus strand of NW_010125902.1, from coordinate 612 downwards.
CTTGCCTCAAAGTACTGCTCCCCCTGGAGCACCCAGCCATCCTCATCCTCTCCCCTTGCACTGGAGGGTCCCTGCGCCCACCCCGGCACCCAAGGGCTGAGGTATAGCCCCAGCGAGAGCCCTAGGAACAGCTACAATGCTCAGAGTGACACCATGCAGAGCAATGACACAGCAAAGGGGACATCTCCAACAAACATTTTCTCAAGGAGAAAAGACACACCAAGGAGGCAGTGCTCTCCTAGGAGCCCGCTAAAACCCTTCCCAAGTCCATGCTGCTCCAGGACGGCTCCTGCCCCGCTGCTCCAGTGCCTCCCCAAGCCCAGCAGGCACAAGGGACATCCCCAGCTACCGAAAAATCACCTCTGTGCTCCTCCACGCCTGCCTGCAGGCACATCACCCTCCAGACACCAGCCGAGCAGAGGCTAAAAAATCCACAAAACTCAGCAAGGGCTGGAGGTGCCTCAAGGAGAGCCCAGGGGAGCACTAGCACAAGCTCCTCCTTCATTTAGACCGTTATTAGTAAATGAAAAACCACTTAATTACGGGTCTATGCAAGGCTGCACACAGCAGGCAGCAACCAGGGCTGGCAGTGGTGGCTGGTAGCCACCAGAG
>NW_010125901.1:994-1263 GCF_000699245.1 Pterocles gutturalis | reverse complement strand
ACAACAGCCACCAAGGAGGACCTGACCTCTTCCAGCTAATAGCTCCATGCCTGGAGCAGGTCTGGCCAGTTTCTCCCAGTGCTCTGCATGATCCAAGGCCCCATGGCCCCAGTGTACAGCCAAGGAGAGTTGCCCAAAAGGTTCCTGTTAGTTGGCGAGTCCAAGCTTGAACCTCTCTGCTCCTGCCACCTCTGGCTGGATTAGGCAGGAGGCAAGAAAACTCTGCTGGGAACTCAGGGCAGAGGAGTTTCTTCTGGGACTGGAACCTA
>NW_010125901.1:250-636 GCF_000699245.1 Pterocles gutturalis | reverse complement strand
AGCCACTGCGTTTTGCACCTCCAAGAACATCCCCAACGTCAACACGGAATCGCAGCAGCTGCTGAAAGAGTTTGAAGAAGTCACCAGCGGCCAGAGCTGCAATCCAGTGGGTGGCAAAGCAGGCCTCAAGCGCAAGCAGCCCTCACCCCACCGAACGGCCAGAGCACCTCGGCTTTCCAACTCTGCCTTGCTGACCCAGGAAGAGGAGACCGAGCTGGGATCACTCAAAGGTGACTTTGACTGGGCAGCCATCTTTGACGCCGACCTCAATGAAGACTTCTCCACTTTTGGAGATCTGGACCTCACACCTTCCATCAATCCCATAGTGTACGACGTGGACTTGACAGCACACGGGAACCACGCTGACGGTGCTCAGGGGCAGGAAA
>NW_010125901.1:0-203 GCF_000699245.1 Pterocles gutturalis | reverse complement strand
CCCTTCCTGGCCACTTCGTTCCTGCAGCATCCCTGGGACGAAGGGACAAATGACTGCCTCTCCAACGCTGTCAACATGGAGCAGTTGTTTGACCTCAACGACGCCTCTTTGCCAGCGGATGACACTGACTGGGCCAGTCTGGCATCCCTCCTATAAGAGGCCAGTCACCATTCAAAGGCCGTGCAGACTTTAGTAGGATGCTC
>NW_010125900.1:0-38845 GCF_000699245.1 Pterocles gutturalis | reverse complement strand
CCCTTGTTAAATTACATTAAATTTTTCCCGCCCACATCTCCAGCCTGTCACAGCAAAAAACCCATGCAAATGCAAAATTAACCAATTTAGAAATTGTAGATGTGTGCTTCTGGTTTTGGCCATTTTTTTTCTTTTGCTTTACCCTTCTGCAATAAGTTGGCTTTTCATATCTAGTATGGAAAGACCACGTAAAAGAATCTCACCTTTGACACTTCCAACTTCTTCACCCCCATAATTTTCCGTATGTCATGTAGTAGCTCTTACTCAAGGCTCCTGTAGCTTCTGTGTTGGTGAAACCACAGAGTACAATAGGAACATGACAGTGTGTGTCCATTCCCAAAGACTCAGTGCCCTCTCAAAGTGAAGTAGTATGTTAGTAAATACCACAGCGTACAATTATTTCATCAGGAATTAACATTCTGGATAATATGGACTTGCCATTTCCTAATTTAAAAGTGTTCAACCCAAGGAGACTTTAAGGACTAGGAACGGAAATGGTCAATAACAGCACTCAACTTGTTTAACAGAAGACATATCAACAAATCTATCTCACATTCTGTGTTTTAGTGTTTTTCCTGTGTCCATTTAAAATATTATAACCCTTATTAAAAGCACAGGAGATGTATCTTTTCTTCCTTTGTCTTTTCCTTCTTTCTTTTCTTCCTTTGTCTTTTCCTTCTTTCTTTTATTTCTTTGTCTGATACTTTCTTTTTGCTGTTATCACTGCTACAGGCTTCAAGTCAGAAAATCAGGGGAAAAATACCTTTTTCACTTCATTAAGAATCTACGTGCTTGAGACTGAAAGATGGCAAACACCATGTTAGATGATGTTTCTCATAGGCGTTAGGTAACATCTTGTATTTATCTGTTGTTTGGTAATTAAATAGTTTAGACTATTTTCTCTTCTTGGCCTCTGTCCCAATTACACAGGAGATGCTTATTAAGTTACCAGTTAAATATACTTGTTGGCTTTTACTTACAATTAGTATAGCTACAGTTATTTAAAAGTTCACTATATTTCTTCTGTGCTATTTATGCATTTCAATACTGAGAGCAATAAACTATATTTTCTATCAGTTTCTAGAGGGAAACGCATGAAGATCACACTGGTGTAGATTGCAGTAGAAGAACCTGAAAAATCTTTTATAATAGAGGTGTAGTGGTATGAATGGAGTCATCATAAATCTTCGTGTCAGAATATCTGCACTCTTCACTGACACAAAGACCTCTCCATTAGCTGAGGATCCTTTACCTACTGACGCCAATTGAATTCATTCTTTGATCTTTGAAAAAACTCAGTGTTTGACATATTAATACTATTCTGTCTGCAGAAGAATATCACAAACAAAACCTTTTGTTTTGCAAAAAAAAAAAAAAAGAGGGATTATGACACTGGTCTCGGGACAAGAGCAAAATGATCTATTTTCTGTGATTTTCTACAGATACTGAAGATTTTTTTTTTCCCAAAAAGAAGGTTATTACTGGAAATACAAAGAGCCTAGGAAAAAAGCTGTAGTCCAGCTATAACTTTCTTCTAAGGGTTTCAGAGAACCTTTTAATGTCTGAGTCAAATGGAAAGGCATTTTGTAGGATGAAGAAACCCTTCATATTTGCAAATTCTGCATAGACATCAAGAACTGTCAAATCAGCAGTTGATTTTAAAAATAAAAAAAGTATTCCAAAAGTTTCTGGGATAGATTAATACAGTGATCAGCTCCTCAAGTTACAGCATTTTGGAAAATTTATATCGTGCATCTCATCTCATCTCTGAGTAGTCTAAGTTTATAGGTCTCAGGGGTTCATTTAGGAACAAGAAAGCCCATAAAAGTTAGACTTTTATGTGTCATATCAAGGATGTTACAGCATATAATATTAGTATTAAAATTTAATGCCAATGTGAAGAGTGGCCAACCAAGCTACATTTAACTGACTAAACCTGAAAAAAGTCTAACTGAGGAACTGACTTTAAGTAATGGGTCAAGTAGAGCACACTTTAAACCATTTGCATCTGTGAGGGAGTCCGTCTTCTTGAGGTAACCTGACAAATGCAGAAAATGCCTCAGGAAATCAAGCTTTTCCCTGGAATGAAGGAGCTCAGCATCACACAAGGTGGTTTGGATCAAAACATTTTGGGGATCTGAGTTATTTCATGCTTTTTCAAGGAACTGTATTCTCTGTTTCCATGCTACTTAATGGTTTTCTTTCCCCACAGATGCTTCTGCTTTGTTATTTTGCAATACAAGTTACAACTCAATTATACAGAGAAATCAGTGAAAATAAAAAGTAAAGCACAAAACAAGACAAAGCACGAATCATGCTGGATGCTCTGTGTGGTTGTTACCCTCCACAGAAACAGTGTTGGATTTGGAAGTCCTGCCAAAGGGAAAAAAGTCATAAAAATATGTAGTCATACACTCTATCACTTTTCAATTGTTGGGCTAACATGTCCAGTTTTAAAATATGTAGATTGTTTCATACAGTTTCCCACACTGTGTTTTGATGACATTAAACAACTTTTAATTGTGTAACTGGATGGGAGACAGAAAGGAATACTAAAGAAAAAAAAAAAAAAAAAAAAGAGAGAAGGTTAAAAAGGATCAGGACTATAATCTAAAACATTAAAGATCAGAAAATCAGGAAGAAGAAAAATCATTAATATTTTCTGGGACAGATTCTATTTTTCCTCAATTTTCCTACAGTCATAAATCTGAGAATGAATTTAGCAGAAATCAGATCAGACATTAAATCAGGTAATTGAATGGTTCTGAGTTCACTGGGATTTCTTAGTTCTCTGCAGGCACTAGCAGGTTGCTAACCTTGGGCTGTCAAACTGCTGTAGCTCCATATGTTTCAAAAAACTCAAAACTACTTACTATTCTCTGAGGATTTGACCTCTTGTTTAGTTACAGAATTAAAGATGATGGAAAAACAAACAGAAAAACCTGAATCATTCTGAGTTTTCACTATGTCACTGAGCTGTTTCTTTGAAAATCGTAGGTTGAGTGAGACAAACAAGCTTAGTGACGGATCCCAGTGGACGACTCTCCCTAGCAACAATAGTCATGTAAAATTAGTTTCTGCATCCTCTTCTTGGTCATGTAGCTATCCTTGGTTTAGAAACATGCAAATACCACAGTCAGACTAATTTTTCAGTCAACTGGTATCTGTAAAGATGCAAAAGAAAAAAAAAGCTACACAATACTGTGTTTTCTGACAGAGCATACTTTGAGAAAAGTTTGTGCCTCACTCTGCACATTGGAATTGTCACTATTTTTTACTAGCGCCATCACAGTATTTTGTATTTTTATATTCTCTTACAAGCTTTAAAGATTATAAAACTGACACATTTTGCTGTGCTTATTTAGGGATCATTTCAGGTCAAAGTTCTGACCAGCTGAGGTCCCACCTATGCTTCTTGCATGCAGTTTGCTTTTCGTATGATAATAGGGATAAGTTCCTGTGGTATTTGTTTCTTTGCATTTAATCAACCCTACAATATAAATAATGCACTCACTGTTGTATATTAATTCATGCTGTTTTGGAGTACTTAGAGCTTACAGTCAGTGTATGAATGGCAAGGAGAGCCAGTTGCATCCAAAGTGACTGAAAGTAATCAGGAGCAAAAACTGAAGGAAAAAAAATTAAGAGATGGTAAGAGTAGGAAAATGTGCCCAACCCAGGCTAAAAGTTTCCAAAATGCAGTAACTGAGAATTCACTTTCAGTAAAAGGCTATTTTTCTTATTCAAATTCTTGATCTTTTTGTTATCCAAAACATGTAGAAATAAGTTCTGCAAAGTTACCTTGCATCATGTGAAAAAAACTATTCATTTTCTTTAAAACTGATATTTGGTAATTCAATTCTATCCTCTTATTTTTTATAAGAGAAGGAATAATTCCCTACTAGCATCTGCATGTCATTAATTATTTTATATTGAGCACATTTTTTCAAGTTTAAAATCTTGTTTGATCTTCTATGCCTCTGATCTCTCGTAGCCTACCCCAGAGCATTTCCTGCTTCTACTATTGCTTCATCTTCTTGAGATGGTCTGACCTGAGCTATGAACAATGGTCAAGTGACACCATGGATTTATGCACTGGCTTAACTACATTTTCTGGTTTGTTTTTGTTTCCATTCCTAATATTTCTTAGCTGATTTTTTTTTTTTCATGTATTGACAGACTTTATCTCCTTTTTGATAGAGCCATGTAATTTCTGCTACATTTAGGAAAGTGCACATTGCACAACATATCTAAAACATGAGTAGCTTTCCAGAGTAGCAGCTTATTCTCACATCATAGCACTCAAGTCCCAATAACGTCTGCTGTACACACTTGGGTGCGCTTGGCTGTGTTTTCTTCATGGTGCTTTTTAATGACCTGTGATCTGCCTGCACATATATCCTGCACCCAGAGATGAGGAAAGTAGAATTATTCTATTTTGAAGAATGCAACCAGGAGCTACTTTTCTGAATGGTATCTGTCCTTGTTTGTATCTAGAAAATGTTGTCATCCCTATTTTTCTAAATGCTGCTCTTCAAAATCCATAAAAAGCAGTATAGTATGATTACATTGTAGGCTACTGCACTGGATTATAGTCCCTCAGCATCGGTGACTCACATATGTATTCCATTACTTCATTAAATATTGGTTCCCGATTTCCAGTTATTCCCGTGCTGCATCCTTTTTGTGTTACTTGAATATTCTCAGGCTTTTGATTGATTTTTGTAAAGTAAATTGCTGGACTCCCCTCATATCCTACGTCCTGGATATATTTGTAATGGCTTTCTGGTTCTCAGTACCTTAAGAGAGTTTTTCAGAATCAAAAGATATCTGAAGAAGAAGGCAGCAGGTCTTTTCAGCTTTAGTTTGACCTAAAACACTTTCTAAAAAGCTGCTTAATACAGTTGCATCTCCATACCATTGTTATGGATTGCCTCTTCTTTAATTTCTTTAAGGCTATCATCTGTTACAATCAAGAAGCTTGTACTTCCATACAAAGCCTAGTTCATTTTACGTCAGTAATGACTTGCAGGCTCTGCTCATAGCCAAGGCCCTTTGTACCCAACAATACTTGCCAAGAGGCGTGTGAAACATTGCCAGGCTGTTCCAGTGACACTGATACTTTGCATGTAAAAATACATAGAGTCAGCAGTTTAATTTGGTAAATCATGTAGAGTGTCCTCAATAGCTGGCAAAGATTAGTAATTCTTTTTCATCGCTTTGTTGAGTGGGTTTGTATGAATTAATCTGAACATTTTCTCACAGTACTAAATTTCTGTTTTTATCTATGCTAGTTGCAGTAGGGATATTGAAGTTTTGGGGGTTTTTTTGCAGGTTTTTCAGTTCATTTTGCATTATAAAAGTCTTAAATTTGGATATGCCATTATGCATGTGGATACTTTACATCCTGCTATAATTCTATCTAAAATCCCTAATGACTGTTTTCTTTCCTTTCCCATTCTATAGGATACCTTTAAATTATCCTCTGATCATATCTATATATTGCACTACTTTGCTGCCCAGCAACTATATTTCAGAGTAAAACATTCTTGTACATGTTTCTTACTGGACATCTTATATTTGCCCACTGTTCTCAACATTAAAGTCATTATGAGAAGTCACAAACATTTTTCCTCCATTTGGTTCAAATTAATTTTGCTGTTTTGCAGTATTGCTCGGACTAGAGGTATAACAGAATTAGCCAGCAATCTGATAGCTTAGCTGCAAATCTGATAGCTTAGCTGCAAATATAGCATTTGAGTGGTCTTTGCAATGTGTGTTCATTAAGGATCTCTGGATATGCTCTTTATAGGCTATAATATCTTTTCCACTGAATCTATTTAGGTAACACCTGGACTGCAGATGATTTAGTGACGGTGGACACAGATAAGGCTGAGGTCACTAAATACCTTCTTTGCCTCAGTCTTCACCAACAGAGGGTCTAAGGCCCTTGTGATGAGTAGAAGGGTTCAAGGTAGAGAACTACCAGCAGTAGACAAAGGCAGAGCCAGGGATTACTTTAGAGAGCTCAGCCTACACAAGTACCTGGAGATCAATAGACTGCATCCAGTGATACTGGGAGATCTGGCTGCTCTTATTTTTGACTGGTCATGGAGACGGAGAGAGAATTCCCAATGGCTGCAAAAATGCACATATTGTACCCGTCTTCCAAAAAGGCCAAAAGAAAGTCATGTTTAGTATCACACTTGACCAACATCATTGCCTCCTATGATAAAATAAACAAGCCTAGAGATGAAGGAAGAGGACTGGATGTCATCTGCTTTGACCAGTAAGGCTTTCAACATTATTTCCCATGATATTCTCAAATCTAGGTTGGGACATTATTGTCTAGATGAGTAATGACTAGATTAATGGTTAGTGGATCATAGTCTGCCTCAAGGTAGGTAACAGGTAGAATGACACAAAGGTATATCCTGTATCATGTCTTGTTTGACACAATTATCAATGACAAGGAGGAGGCACTCATCAGTTTTGCAGATGACAGCAAACTGGGAGGAACATTCAATGACAGTCAAGGCAGGGCTGCCATCCAGAGGGACTTTTTTAATCTCATTAAATTCAACAAAGACTAATGCAAAGTCTGGCACGTGGGAAAACGCAAGACGTTGCAACAAAGTTTGTGTACTAATTGGCTGGAGGGCAGCTCTGCTGAAATAACTGGGGACCATGGCTGGCAGGAGGAGGAGCATGAGTCAGCAGTGTGCCATGACAGCAAAGGCGGCTAGTGCATCCTGGGCTGTACTGACAGGAGCATTCCTGGTAGATTGTGCCCCTCTACTCAGTATTAGACCAAGTCTGGAATACTTCGACCAGTTCTGGACCCACTGCGTGAGAAAGACTGCAGCAAATTCAGCAGAGGGACAGTGAGATGGCAGGGAGGTACAGCTCTCGCCCTGTGAGGAAAGGCTGAGGGACTGGGGCTTGTGCAACCTGGGGAAGATCTGGCTTCAGGGGAGACTTCCCATATTAATGGGGAGGTCATCAAGAAGACAGCCTTCTGAGGTCTCCTCCAACCTGAATTTTCCTATGATTTTATTAAATTCATGGGATAGTTGCAACACTAAGATGTGATAGTTTAGTTTCATCTTACCTAGTGATTGGACTTTTGTCTTTTCTCCGTCTGTGGTATCAACTCTTACACCACAGACACTGGACTAGAAAGCTCATGTTCTTTGTCCTTTTTCTGGTATTCTTCTGCCTAAACCTGCATATACTGTTGCAGTAGTAACAACTGTTTGTGTCTTTCCTTAAACAAATCTGCTGTCTTTACAAATTGAATGAGTTACTCTGTGGAGCCTTCACATAGCTGTTCTAAAGCCCCTATTCTACTTCAATAATTACCCACAATCATATCTTTAGGTTTGATTCCCCATCTGTGTTTCTTTGCTCCATTACCAGGTGTTCCTTCACCCCCCCCCCCACCTTCTAAACATATTCTTTTCCTTTTTGTGGGTCCTGTCAGTCTGAGTGCTACCATTACTTCTCATTAATCACATGAGATTCCATGGATACATCCACAAGACATAAACTAGCTCCAAATATTCAGTTATCCCTACATGAAATAACATAGCAGCTGTGGAAGTACTGGTTCATGTTATCACTTATCCTGAGCCAGTTGCCTGATTTCTCAGTAAACTGATTACTGATTATTCAGTTGCAGTAAGCATTGCACTGACTCAGTGGTAGCATGGACCTAGCTTATGTATAACTCATTTAAATGTCTCTGAATAGCACTGTGTTACCTGGAGAAGATATTACCTACATTTCTAAAAATAAGTTTTATTTAACAAAAAACAAAAAAGTGTTAAGGGAGAGTGTAAATCATGCAAATAACATCCAAGTCACAATAGATAGTATAGATAGTTTTGGAAAAGTAAAGCAGGAGCTGAAATAACCTTACACTTTCACTCACTGTAAAGAAATATCAACATATCACATGGGGCCAAGAAGAATGGACCTATTTGTCCTTATTTGAACATGAACTTTCATTAGATGTATGGCTAGAATTTTTAAAAAACATACTATTTAAATCACATTAATTAAAATATATCAAAATAGATCATTATTGAATGAGCAAAACATTTTAAATTGTGCTCCTTTCTGTCTCATATTCTATGCCTTTTTTCCCGTGTTATGCCCATTTTACTGTTTTCCAATTAATTCACAAATCTGGAATATCGAATTGAAACAGTAAATAGAGTCATGTATACAAAAGCATAGACATTGTTATATACAGTACCTCAAAATATCTAGCTCACAGTATGGGGTCTTTGTTTTTTGTTTCCTCACAACTGCCACCACGTTTTTTTTTCCAAGGAATTGCTTAAATAAAATGTAACAGAATTGCAAGAACTTTTCCAAATTGCACAGTACTTGATTAAAAGCAGGCAACTCCTGCAGCATTTAAAGCTGGGAGTCAAGATGATTCCATGTTCCAGTTTCAGCCATGGAACTGACTGACTGTGGACAGCTTTGCTGACTTTTTTTCCTTGTTCCTTATGCAGCTCAGCTGCACAGCTGAGTGAAAAACAAGTCACAGTGACAGCCAGCTGCTGCGCCTCGCCCATAGTCTCTGGGGAAACAAATTGAAAAGGAATAGGGAGGGATCAGAACACACTAAACCACCTACCATTTCAAAACAGACAATTGCAGGTAGTCTGTGTGTAGTCCATGAGCTATGACCAGTAAAAGTCCGTGACTATGTAAAATCTTGCTAAAGTTCCCACTGTCTCTCTAATCAGAATAAACACTGCAAGTGAGAGGAGTTTCAGGGCTCCATCGCTGAGCAACGTCAGGGCTGAGACACACTGCCATACAATGTGGAGAACACAGTACTGATGATATCCCTTTTATAGCAGACAGCATTTCAACTTTGATAACATATTTATCATCAGATTTGACTTGTGAACAGTGATAGCTTGTGTGTATGCCCAATGGTATTAATACCTCCTATTCTGGGTTTCGTGCAGAATGAGGAGGAAGCATAGCCTGCTGCAGATTTTGTAAGTACATGTGACTTCAAGCAAATAAATAAATGTAGAGGTAGGTACCTAAAATTAGGTATCTGAATCAGTGGATAATAAATTACTACATAGTGCGCTGTTGTGTTGCTCCAAGAGAAGGTAAAAACCCTGAATTTGTTTCAAGAAGCAAGAAATGTGTTTTCTTATGTTTTACTTGGTGCAGTTTATTTCCCAGGCCATGATGAATCTACTTAGTAAAGATAAAACCCCTAAGGTCCCCAGGAATGAAAGGCAGTGGGCAGTTTCTCTCACAGTGTGCTTTGCAAATGTTCACAGATTTCACGTTCCTCTTAGCCTTTAGCTTAGTCACCGGTGACAGGTCACAGCTGTGAGGATAGCTATACTTCAGCTTGGTCCCTGGATCAATTCTCCATTTGTTTTCACTGCCATAGGTGCTAGCAGTGTGATTCTGGGACTATGCCACAACTGCAAAATGCTTGTTCTCAAAGTAGTTTTTGGAGTAACTGAAACCAAGTAACACACTTAACCTTTTTCTCAGCTTGCTTCGTAGCACTAAACACAATTGTGAACAGTTTGTCGCAGAATTGTTAGTCTTACACACTTAAGACAGCAGAAGACAACATCCTGCTCTGAGGCAACTTGACAGACACTGGTGATTTAAATGTTGAGATGCCAACACATTTTAAGACAACTAGCACATGGTTTAAGTGCCATTGTTATCTAACCCTTATTTATAACTGGCAAACACTGAGGTACAGAACAGGACTCTGTAGCATACAGACGCAGGTCAAAATGTAACACGGCCCAAGTATTGTCATTTCAGAATGAGCTGTAAACCTGATTTATTAAACATACTCCATCCACGTTACACCAGGGATGGAGTGATTACAGAGCCTTTATGTTGTAAGAACGTATAATTATGATTCCTCCTCAAGAAGAAAGAGGATTTTTTACAAAATGCTTAGTGTTTTTCAACATGTTGGGCTGTGTAGAACTGATAATGAGTTGAAAATTAAGACTGTCAGCAGTACGTTTTACAAATGAGCACATAAGCCAGTCAAATCCAGAAGCTATAATGAATTTTGAGTTTGGATACTTCTGGGAGGGAGAAGGGCTGAGTTGTGAGGTTTGGGGGTTTATTCCCTTGTCTGGGAGGAGGGGTAAGAAAGCGAAGCTCATGGGAGAAGGAAATAGACCAGTTCATTACAGCTTTAGAAAGCAACCCTAGAAGTACCGCAAACAGAAAGAAAAATATGCTTTACCACTACCTTGCAGTTTAAACCACTATAATAAACTACAAATATTCAATAGCAAGGAATCTAAAGCCCTTCATCAATACAAATTCAAATTAACTCAGTGATAATTCTGCCTGTGTGAGGACAGAGTATGACATACATCTCTCTGTGGGAGGCCACCACAAAGTTTACGCAGAAATAAAATCTGTCACATATTTTGAAGGCTCATGTCTGATTTAGGTGATTGATTTTTTTTTTTTTTTTTAACTCTCAACTCAAAACCTGCAGGAATTTCTCTGAAATTATACTTACTGCTCTCATCAGAGTAATCATCACCTTTTTTAAGGTTTTTAGTTAGCATTGCAAGCATTGCACCACATATGTCTCACTTTACTCGTGATCGCAGTCTTGTTAGACATAACAGGCTAATTTAGCGTTTAAATCACTTGGGCTGTGTTAACATAAAACAGACAGGAGAACACTAATTTTGATAGGATAGTTATATGAATGAAGAGCAAAAGATTTCACCCATTCATTAATTAATAGAAATAAAACGCAAATCAGTTTTACAGACACAATTGCAACAATATAAATGTTATTGGCATTAAACACAGATGTCCAACTACTTTATGAGGAAAAAAACAAAACAAAACACAACTTTAGGATTTTTTAGATCCATCTGCAAATGTAAATTATATTATCACTCATTTTCATTATTTTCAGTTTTTAGCTACTCCAACAAATATTATCAAATATTTTCTTTGATGATTGCCAGCATGGTCTACTGCGGCATTTTTCTAGCTCCCTTATTCAGAGTAACCGGATGTATTCTCTGTGCATAATTTACTTGCATTGAGCTGGACATCTTGAGCAGTAAGATGCTATCCAATGAAAGGATGCCAGAGCATGTCTCCAAATGCTCACGTAACCAGGCATTTGGTCATGGTTTATCAGAAAATATTTTCAGAGTAATAATCATTCAACTCACATTTTACACTGTTTTACTTACCTCAGATGCAGAGCATTATTCTGAGTGAGGGTGGGGGATTAGTAGGAGATGACAACTAAATATCTAAGGTAAGGAAAAAAAAATCATCCACCTACAAAGGATAAAAACATTAGGCCTGGTCTAACATATAAATAATACCTGTCTTTTGATTCAACCTGTAAATGACTCATAGATATTATCAGGGAGACAGGTAGAAGCAATGTGGTAACAAACATGAACAGAAAATCTGAACGGAATCTGAACTGATCTGCACTGGACTGATGAGCAGACAAAAAACTTTTGGTAGTAGTAGTGTGTAAAGATTTTTTTTTTTGTTTTTAAAGATATAGGAAGAATCATGCAGATTGCTGTTCAAGGGGGACAATTAAATAAGAATGTTCAAAGAATATTGTGAAAACAACGAAAGACAACTTGGGAATTGAATCAATATGGGAGGATCACTATGGAGAGGTAAACATGGAAAAAGACTGTCAACAAGAAAATATTTGCACCAAAAGGTCAGGCAAGCTATATAGCGAAGATCTTAACTGATGTTCTGCCCTATTTTCAGGATATTCATATGCAGGGAAAAAAACACAAAATCCAGTGAGCAAAACTATCTTTGTGAGCATCTGTGTCGTGCTTTAACCTGCTCAGCTAGTAACAAAACACCATGCAGCTGCTCGCTCACCCAGGAATGGGGGAGCCAGCCAAAGGGGTAAAGGGAAAAGAGACTCATGGGCTGACATAAGAACAGTTGAATAACTAAACTACAATAAAATAGAAAATAATAATGATAACAATAATAGTAATAATAATACAAAAACATACAAATATGCCAATATGTGATACACAGCACAACTCCTCATCACGTGATGACCAAAGCTCAGCCTGTTCCCTGCTAATGACCCCAGAGAAGAAAAGGGAAAGTCCCAAAACTGCAATTTCAGAAAAGAGAAGAGCCTGAGAGTCCGAAAGAGAGAGAGAGATGGGGGTGGAGGTCTCCGGATAACCCCTCCTAATATACTGGGTATGACGTACATGAAAAAATTTTCTGCCAGAAAGATTTCTTCCAGAAAAATGCTCCCTCTTACTTACTTAATAATTCTGAGTGCACAAACCAGAAAGATGTCCAACTTGAGTATATAACAGATATATGAGTGCATCTGGGAATCAATATATTGTAATCACAGAATCATCATCTGACGTCTCACAATAACATTTTTTAATCTGCTCTTATAAAGTGCTTCTGCTGCTGTCATATATGTTGTAATCATAGTATGAGAGATTCACAAGTGTAATGATTAACATTAAATAAGTTTGTTAAAATGACTAAATGGAGTTCTCATTTTCTATATCAGTGTTCATCTTTGTAGAAATTACAAATAAAAAAAATACATTAGAAATAAAGACATTGGAATAAAGAAAAAAGGCAGGGAAAAGAATATTTGGACAGATGTCTAATACATTTAAAATTAAACACTGACATGGATGAAAGTGATAGCTTGATGTTAGAGCCTCATGAGGCTTTTATTGATTTGATGAAAATATGATCCCCTATTCCCTTGCAGCTTTAGCATTTTACAGTGGAGAATGATGTCCCTATTTTGTTCTTCAGTCCACTATAAATTTTATAATCTCTGAACACTTGGGTTTGTCTCCAATGTAACATCTATAAGAAAATGCAAATGGAATAACATTGATAAACAAATGAAAAAGCATATGGTTGGTGTAATGTTGATGTATCACACAAAAATTATTACATCATGGATAAATTTGACCAACTGCATTCAATAACTCAAACGATTTATGATGGAACTTGCTGTTGCTCATTCAGTTTGAACAGCACCTTCGTGTTTATTATTGAACATATTTTTACATTTACATTGTAAAAGTATAAAGAATTCATAGAATGGAGATCATCGTCACAAAAAACATTAACAACGTTCTAGTAGATCGTGTAGAAATCAGAATGATGCTGGTGCTTACAAGCAACTTCATGCACTTATTTTGAGGCAATCAGCACAACAGGGTTCACCGTTGCGCAGAGGTCACAATTTTCATCTCAGATCCTGACTCCACAGCTCAAAGCTGTGAGCACTTTAGATGGCTATCTTTCTGAACTCAAATTGAATTTGAGAATCAGGTACATTCCCAGCTTTCATTTCAACATACTTAAGATAAGTTCTTAAATATGTATGTACAGTACACCATGATTTAGAGGAGCTGCAAAAGCTGCTTATGGCATCAGTGTAAATCAGCCTGCAAGCATAAGAGCTATTGGAATTTATAGCCTTTCAATACTTTTTTAATTTAGTAATTTATTTATTTCTGTGTGCATCTACTTTTGTAATTTCAGATGAATAAATACATGTACATACCAGTAAACTTGAAGCTTATTTGAAGGTTTCTGAAGCTTATTATTAACAGGATTTGTAGCCAAGCATCTCTGCTGCTTGCTGTTAAAAAAAAAGAATGCTGAAATTATGCATGTTCAAAGGAGAAGACATGGATATAAGCCCTTCCTTTTACTCCTGTGCAGATATTAGTAGCAGAAGAGATTTTCTAGAGGTGCTTCTTATCACTATTAATCTTTTCTGTTGCAGTATAAAATTATACATAGCACCCTTTATGTTATACAAAAACGGAATTGGGGGGTGGGAGGGAAGAAACTTTGCTATTGAATCAAGTTTCAAGTTTTAAACTGTTTACACTGAAGAAATCATCCTTTTCTTACTGGACAGTCTTGTGACAAAACCTACAGAATTTAAGCTACAACTGTGGTGTAGCAGGGTACTGGGGTTGTGTCTGTGTGTACAGGCAGTGCACTTAGTAATTAATTCCCTGGATGATGTAGGAGATCCGCACTTTGTCTGCATAGAAGAGCCCACAAACTGGTCTAAGACAAAGGATTTACCTGCAACAACCCAAGATTCAGACATTCACAGAGATTCCCCAGGCACTTCCTGCTGCACCTGGACTGACAGGCACTATTTGTGTGTTTGATATGTTGATTAACCCCCTGGGTGCAGAATGTGGCCAGAGACTGCCACAGGGTGTTCCTGCTGTAAAATTGGTGAAAATAGTACATAAATGACAATCTCGTAGTCTGTAAAAACTGTTTTTGCAGATGCAAAAATGTTCACATAAGACAATCTTTTGCAAATAGCTGAGATAGAGATGTTTTGTACATAGGTTAATACAATTAATAGAAATGAATCATGCATGTGCTGAGGGGGTCATGTGGGAGCATGGCCAAGCTGGATGTAAGAACTGAGCAGATCAGTGGTTCAGGGAGCTCCATTGCAGTCCAGCTGCATGTCATCGCAAGGACACTTGCAACAAAGACTCCTGTCACTCTCTGGACTGTGACCAACCATACTGTCACAGAGATTCAATTCCCTAAGCAATCATTACGCTATTTAAAATATCTCAATAAATTAGCTATTTGTTTGCTTGTTTGTTTGCTTTAATGGCCATTCTGACCATGAGTGCCACAGCCTTCAATTATATATGTGTGTGGAAAATGCAAAAAAGAGAACAGAGATCCAATACATGCACAAATAGCATAGACATGGAAATTCCTGTACAACCTTTTCTTAGGCCAGCACATTTTCCACTTCGCTTCCCACCTGTGCTCAAAGGAGTAACTAGTGTTAAAGTAAATGGCAAACAGTGGATAGCAGATGAAAAAAGTGTGAAATTAGGCTCAGCCATCCTTAAAGTACAAGGTTTAACATCATCCTAAGAAAAAAAGAGCTGCACTTTTCTTTTATTGTTATTTTTATGAGGGAAAAAAATAGTGACCATCTGCACATTGGAATTAGCAGATTTTTTTGCAGTGAAGTATATATAAATAATTAGCTAGTGCTATCACAGGTCTTTGTGATGATTCCTTTGGATAGACAAAAAATTCAGCACACATCAAGGTAAGGTAATTGTCAGAGCCCTTTCTAGGAGTATTTAAAACAAAATATCAGTAAAATAACCAGCAGTAGTCCAGGAAAACTCTCCATGAATTTCTAGAATAAGTTACAGTCTTTATTCAAGATCTAGTCACATTTCAATGTGAAGTTAAAAAAAATCACACCACAGTCTTATGCAGCAAGGATATCTTTCTTCAATAAATAGTCTGATAAAAGCACTATGTCACAAAATTTTCCACTGGTAAACTAATTGCTTGCATTTCTTATTATTTCCGTTTTTATTTTGTAAAACCTTAATGGCACATAAAAATGAATGAAAAGTAGTATTTGAGACTCCGTATCTTTTATTTAATATTGTATGTTAGATTGCATTTTCTTCTACTGAGAAAATCCCAATAAATTTAAGGCATTTGAATGGATACAGAAGGATCATAACTTGAGCTTATCTATCAGAAGTTGCAGTTTTCGATATGCAATCTAAGAGATGTAAAATTTCTGTTTTCCTGTAGGAAATTTTCAGTCTGAAGAACCGCCCCAAAGCTTAGAGTATATTGCTCTTGCAGGATGGCTGGGGTTTTTTGGTCCTGGTACAGTATATCCTAAGGAAAAAGCTTACCGCTTTCAAGCCTTTTATCTTAAAACTCCTGTGTTGAATTTGAAAAGCACTTTCCATTTTGTGAGTGCAGCTGTGGGCAAAGAGGACCCAAAACTTTTGTGGTTTTTAATATTTTTGTCTTTATAACAAAAAAGAAAGAGAGAGAAAGAAAACTGTTGAGACTCGAACTGAATTACTGATTTGAAAAATGAGGTGTGGGGAGCCGAGGGGTGTTCCAGTTCAATATCCTGTTTGTAAAATGAATGGGAAAGCTGCAGGGATGAAATATGCTCAACCATACAGGAGACAAATAGAAACCTACAGCCGTATTTGGACTTAAGCTAGTAATTCATATTTGAACTATTCATCCCCAGTTTTGTTTTCTGAGCACCTATGAAAGGCATGATACACTAGTCAGAGGCCTTTATGGTTACCACATATACACAATTTGTTGTTCAGCTCCTGTTGACACCTAGGTGATCAACCTCATGACAGCTTCGTATGCAACAGCTTGGTGTAGCTCTGTTTTACACAATCAACAAGGTATCGTTCATTTTTTATTCTTTCTGTATGTCTATTGCTTCACTGAATTGATTTATTTTACTGAGTGGGTGTAAGGATTTGGTACAATTAGTGGATTATATAATTTCTTTCCCATCTTCTGTCATTCAGGTCAGTTGCTTTCTTTTTAGTTTTTTTTTATTAAACATTTCAAATATGTTACAGTTAGTGTGCTCCTTTCTTTCAAAGTCTTATTTCCCTGTCTACAGGCTCTTTACTTAGACTTCTGTTTTCTGAACTATACAGGCAAATATTTCTTTGTAATTCAGACTTGCAGAACCTGACTTATTTTGTTTGCCCTCTGTTGTACCTTCTCAATCTCACCAATGTACTTCTTATATTGAGAAGAATAAAATTGCATGTGATAAAAAAGAATCAATCCAATTTTTAAACCATTATCTGGGGACCAGCTTAAAGTGCATTATTAGCAGTTCATTTTTTTCTTTGAAGCCAATGTCAGTTCTGAGATGAATTCAGGTCTCCCTGACTGCAATAAAAGTAAATGGAGTATAATGGGCCAAGGTGTTATACTGTGCAAGGCTTTTCAAGGTAAATTTTGTCTCACAGTCAAGTGAGCCTGACATGTTACCATGGGCACTAGTGTACATAAGATTTACAGTCAATGCAAGCCTTAGCAAGAGATTGGAAGTCAAACAAAGAGAATCTGTGCAAGATTGAAGTATATGAATTAGTTACCTTTTGTAGGCAACAGCTGGAGCCATGTATCACCATTAATAGCAGGTTTTAAAGGTGCTACATATATGTGAGGTGTTTCACAGAACAAATTAAGCCAGGAAAGTTTAAATTCTAAGATCATTCTGTAGCTTCAGTTTTATAGCTCCTTTGAGTTGAAATTTAATTTAGTGGTTAATATTACACATGTTGCTGCATTGGAGTTAAGTAACATTTAAAATTGCAGAAAGTGATAGCAACCTAAAAGAGAAGAGAAAAGGAGGATGAAGGGAAAGACAATGAGATTATCCTACCACTGTTCTTATTTCATTTTCACCTCTTCCTAAATATTGTAGTCTTATTGTTTCACTAAAATTGCAGAATTTATTTTGATGATGAATTAATCCTATGAGAAAACAATATAAATATTGGATCACCTCAGCTCTACCCTGCTCTACTAGCTGAGCAAATCAATGGCTGTTTTCCAACATACAGTGATGTAATTCATTTGTATCTTAAAATGAAATCTTCAATATGACCCACATTTTTTTTTTTTTTTTTCCCATTTCAGACAACAGTACCATTAGATGGCACTCTGGGTAAAGTTGAAAAATTACTTTGTAAGGCTGTTGCAACTCGAGTATTTAATCATAGAATCATAGAATAGTAAAAGAGAAAATAGCAAATGTGTCATCAAGTGAAAATATATTTATAGTCATAATACTTTCAACAGTCTATAATGAATGTCAAAGAATTATTTAGGTTTTACATTTGAGAAGAAGGTTCTGCACCATTTTTATTTAGTTTCTTTCTAGATGAAAGGTAATGATTACTCCCTATAAAGAAGATATACTAATTTGTTCTTTTTAAATCTTGTTTTCAGCTTTCTGTAGGAGATATTAAAGGCAAAACAAAGAATGTCAATATCTAATGATGTAAGACAAGTATCTCACAACATGAATTTTGATGGTATTATTCACTGTTTGAAAAAGCAAGTTACCTCTTAGGCATATGTGACTGTCTCATAGATATTTTATCTGAAAGTGAAAGCCTGAAACAGTTTTGACTAATATCAAGCTTGGCTGTCTTTTACTTTGTATGTGTAAGTATCAGAATGCAAGAAAAACATGTTTTTGAATGGGTGTTCCAAGATGTTGTGTTTTTTTTTTTTCACTTGACATAGGAAGTCTCCATATGAAAAAAAAGCAAACTAAAACTCTGAAACTCAAAACAGTCAATTATTTAAGGGAAAAAATATGCTCCTAGAACTTCTAGCCCTGTGTATCTCTTCATCTGTTTCTGCTACTGCAGTCATCCTGCATCCTGGTGGACACAAATCCAGTAGAATGCTTACGTAATGATACACAAAATAAATTTTTTTAAAAATTGTCCTTCACTCCAAAATTATCCTCAGCTAAACTCAAGCAACCATGAAGCCAGTGGAACCCTCTGCAGTTGCAAAGGTACACTGATGCAGAGCTGGGTGAAGGCCTTAATAATTAAATTATTACCTGACTTGTTTTGTATGTAAATTTAGATTGCCACAGTAAGAAAACCTTACACTTCAGAGGTTTAATTTTACTTTCAAGCTCTACTTAATAACTTGTTTTCACCCAGTATTCCAAAATGTTCCAACAGCTGTGGATTTAATCTCTAGACACCTCTATTCTGACTAAAGCATCAAACATATTGCAAGTGAATGCTGTGAATTCTAAATTGGGCTTTTTATCATGAACACTAACTAATATGCTCCACTATGCTCTATGGTGTGAAGAAGAGCAAATGAAAGTTAAAGGGCTGGAAATGTCCTCCAATATGCATCTGGGGAGTAAAATATTCTCAATACTCTTCTGTTGCTTCAGCCATGTGAAGTTACTAGAAAATCACATCTTGGAGTCTCTCCAAATTTTTAGGGTCAAATTGTCAGATGCTTTATGTCATGTGGACTTTCGTACACTGAGGAGTTCATCAGAAAATCTTTGATAATTGAAGGTGGGAGAGTGACAGTGTCTCCTAACCATATGATGAGGAAAAATTTAGCTTGAATATAGTATTGATATCCACTCACAACAGGACGAATCACTAATTGACAGTACAGAAAGATTAACTGAGATTTCAAAACTGGTCTCCGCATTTTATACCTTTTTTCTGCCACCACTGCTGGTAAACATTAATTTCTACTTCCCATCCACAGGTACGTTGCCACAATAACTTCCATTCTCCAGGAATGATAGTCTTGTTTGATATTCAGCCACAGGTTTGAAACTGCCTTCCCTTCTGTGTGCAGCCTTCACAAATTATGATCCACCCAATTGCCTGTACTGGAGGTAATTTCATAATTCTGCCACCACGAGGGCACTATAGTCTAGAGCCAAGTCTTCAGTTATTCTCAGATGATTCAGCTGAGCTCTGTCAGTTCTGTTATTCACTTTATAAATCTGTGTTAAGAAAGTTATGCAGTAAAGCAATTAAACAAAAAAAAAAGAAAAAGGAAAAAATATTTCAAGGGGAAAGCTTTTAAAATTAGAGAATTTTCATTCACCTCACAGAATTATTTTCTACCACTTAGTTATGACCTAGTAAAATATGTCTTCTCAGAGACTTCTTCCTTCTTCCTTTTTGATAGTCCCTTTGACTTCTTTGTGCAAACCTCTCCTTATCTTGCCCTTGGCTATCTATTATCGGCACTGAAAGATTTGCTTAGAGGTAGTTTTTTTCAGATGTTTGTTTCTGTTTTGTTGTTCATTCAGCCACTCAATTAAACTAAACCAATATAGTAAATTCACTAGACATTCCAGTAACTGGATCCATAAAAATATTTTGATTTAACTTTTTGTATGAAATTTCAGAGTTTCCATTGCAATGGGAAATGCAGTCTCCAAATATAGAGTTATTTTCTCAGTGCTTGGTGATTTTGTCAATGGGTGAATAAACTAATGGAACTGTTACCAGTGTAAATCTTTGTTTGGCTACAAAATTCAACTCTGATATATCAGCATTTTTAAAGATAAAATAAAAAAAAATACCAGCAAAACAGCTTTTGATTGGTTGGCTGGTTTGTTTTCAAAACCGGCTTTTGTGGGGCAGGAGAAATGTGAATACAAAGATAAATAGAGGAAATGGGGGGGAAAAGGCTTTTGTCTGCGTATCAGGACACAAAATGACATGTTATACCTAGCTGCAGACAGAAAATTTCCCGTTGTTTTCCATTGCAGTTCACCCCAAAGGATAACACAAAAAGCTCAAACACCATGAGCCAAATGTCTGCTACAGAAGAGCCCAGAAGAAGGTGAACAGTAGGAATTCAGCTACACTACACATTTCCATGAAAGCATAACAGAAAATAATGTTGACTTTAATGGAGTATACTGACTATAGCGAAAAAATTGTTAGAATTAAGTGTCAGACAAAAGCCTCCTTAACTAAGATATTCTAAGAAAAAGAAGGTCTTTTGCCTGGTGGCTACCTTTTTTATGCATCTGATACAACTGCAGATCCATCTGCCTTTATAGAGCAAATAATACTGTGGTGTCATTATGTTCATATCTGTCCCTCATCCTCGTCCTTGCACTCACAGTAGACTGATATGGCCACTCAGGAAGATCAGGAAGATATATCACAACAAGGCTTCCAGCATCCTTAGCCCTTCTGCATCACCTCCCACAACCCACTGAGCACATCAGCAATGATATCAGAAATGGTTTTCTGCAAAACCCTAGGTGCATATTGCTATAAAGGTCAATTGGATGCTCTCACTACTTTACATAAGTGAAAATGCAGAGACATGAGATAAATCCAGGTTAAGATTTTAAAATGGCCAACAAGAACAAGCTGGGTACCCTGCCTTTGCATTCAAGGTGCAGAGCTGGAGTTTGTCTGTAGTTTACAATGTATGGCACAGTAGTTTGCGGTACATACACTTCTAACTACTGACTGATGTTTCGAAAAAAAATAATATTTTCTACTTTTCTTCTTCCTTTGGTTCAAATGTCTTTACCTCTTTTTTCCATGCTGATGAGCATATTAGAGGAAGTCATTCATATGCTAAACAAACCCCTCTAGTGTCTTTAAAAAAGGGGTAGCATTTTATTATATCTAATTATATGGAGTGAACTGCAAACTGACAAACTATCTGGGGATGTCACAAATCTTTCCCCCAAGTCAAGTCTCTTTTGCCCATTACCATAATTACTGAGTGATCCCTCCCTGTCCTTGTCTCAACCCATGAGGTTTTATCTTTTGTCTTCCAATTGTCCTCCCCATCACATCTGGAGGAGGAGTGTGTGAGCTGCCATGTGATGTTTATTGTCGGCTGGACCTAAATCACAACAAAGCACTCATTAAATATATTTAATTGTCTTTCTTATAATCTTCAATGAAACTATAATACAATTTTCAAGATTTGGTGGACATTTACTGCTTAAAAATTATTTTTTAGGCAGGTGGCATAATCATTATTATCATTAAATACCGGTTATTATTGCATAATACATATGTATTATTACATAATAAACAATATTTCTGTAGTACCTGTGAATAGACTTCCTCAAAAGTAAGAATTTTATTCCACACCATGCATTTTCATTTTGTATCAGGAAAAATGAATAAAAAAGCCCACAGAAAACCAACAACAACAACAAAATAATCAAAATCAAACAAACAAAAAGCACTGTAAAAAAACCCAAAACAAACAAACCATGAGAGAGATGCAAAAAGAGTCCAAAATAAAAAGAATTCTAAGGAATTAGTGCACATTCAAATGAGAAGCTAGGCTACTACGGGTGTAGCTCCCCGTATGAGACAACTTCCCATCTAACTTGGGTAGTACATCTTGCCCCCTTCTTTTTCCTGCATTGCCACAAACAGGAAAAGTTGTGGAAATGATAACAGGGACTTGAGTTTAACACTAGCATTACTGGAAAAGAGTACAGATGCAGCTTTCTGCTGCTGCTGACTCTCCTCAAAATAGTTTCAGTATGGTGATTATCTAGACAGCTGGGAGGAATATTGATTATGTTTGGTTGGTCAACAAAGACTTGCATCTAAACTTAGGAATACATGGGTCGATGGACTAGCCAACTTAGAGGTCTGAGCTGAGTCCAAGCTGCTAAATAGTCCAAACAGCACGTACAGTCTCTTAGTCATCAGTGGGCCCAGAAATTACTTTACGCATGGATACAGTTTACAAGTTATGTGACACAGATAGTGTTCCTCTACCTAATACGTGGAATGATGGAAACAGATGTTAAGGGACTGAGCCAAAGGAACAGAGGAAGAAGAAAACAAAAATTGTAGGATATGACTGTATTAGAATTTAGTCCAGCCTTGGAGAAAAAGATCTACAGAGGAAAACAGATGGTGTTGAAGATCCAATATTCAACATCTGCTTTTCAGGGAGGTTCTTCAGAGTAGCTGTTGTCTGATCCTGGGAGATGAATGTTCATTAAGGCCAAGAATGCATTAGGTGTCCTTCTGGGGTGCATCATCTGGTTTGGTTTCATCTAAGAGGAATCTAGTTTGTGAGCTCCAAGCCTGCTATATGATACAATCTGAAATCCAATGACTGGGAACAATAAGTATATTTGTTTTGCACTCTTAATCTAAAGAAACTGTTGATACACCCTTAGGCATTAGGAATTGCTAGTTCTTTTTTCTCTGTTTTGTCCAGCGCCTGTAGGCTCTATGTTCACAGTGCATTGAATTTCAATGAGTATTTAGGATTTTCGTAGTGACTAATGGAAATATTTCAATTTAAGGTAATCCACTAAGGGTTAGCTTAGTCACAGGATGAGAAATCAATTACTAAGAAACCTGTAGGTGATAAAACTCGTTCTTGCTTCAAAGGTGCAGATTGCAAGAAGAGTGACTGAAATGTTCATTTACCATCATCACCATTTGTTTCCTCATGATACACGGAGTAATATGAAGATTGTCTAGATGTCCTCTAAACTTGCTGTATTTTTTTCAGTGTGGGCGTGCTCTCCCCATAGACTAAGTTTTGCTAACTAGGCCTGGAATTCACAAGAAGCCATCTGTTTATTGAAGTTATCTGAAATGATCTGAAAAGTGTTCAACCCTAAATTCCTTGAATTACTGTAACAGTTCAGAATTAAGCAGGTGAGTATGGTGAGAATTAGCAGCCAACCATGTTTTTTAGTATCAGAACATGGTTTTATATTATCTTATTAAAGAGAACAGATTTATGTCATCATGTATGAAACTTTCACCAGATCAGCCCTGACATGAGTATCACAAACCAGCTCAGTGCTGCAGAACTGTAATTTCTTGCAATATTTTACAAAAGGAACGATGGAAATCTCCAAGAGGGTCTCCAAGGTCACAAGCACAAAATTCATAAAGAACCCTAGAAATTTCAAAGATAAACATTGAGTGCTTCATGAATATTTGCGGTGAAAAATATTTTTCACTTAACAACATGAGAGTATGTAGCTTCAAAATTTTAACTAGGCAATACTGAAAGCTCTTTAAAGCTTTTTAACAAAGAGACTAAAAAAATGTGATCTGAACTTGTTTAATGTTCAAAAAATCTTTTGACTTTGATAAGACAAATATCACCACCAATACAGAACATACTCCTATGAGCATTTTACTGTACAATAAGTATTATGCCCATGTTAGTAGAGAAGAAACATGTACAGAGAGGTTAAATTACTCTTATGTGTAAAATGAGAAGATAGATGCAGATAGATCACACTTAAATTCATTCTTACTCTGTTCACTGCACTATGTCTTTTGGAATTACAGTGTCAGGGTGAGTTGTACAAAATTAACAAAGTCACCAAAACAGCACCTAAGATCTTCGCACTAAGAAACATGATGTATCAACAGTTTCAATACCTGCTTGCTGGCTAATGCACTTAAACAAAAAACCAAACACATTAGAAAGGACAGCAGCTGACAAAAATTGCAATCTGATGTTTTCTAAATTTATTCTTTCTTGGAATCTAAATGGCCTTGGAATTTTAGTTGACAAATATGTTTTCAAACTATCAAGCTATACCATTCTGACCAATCATCCCATCCAATGCTTAGGAAAGTCTTCCCCTTGCAAGGACAGAATAATAATCAAATGAGAAAATATTCTGAAAAACTCATGAAAATGTGAAAGGGAAAGGAAATATACTAACAGAATAGGGGGGAAAAGCAAATGAGTCAATGGGAGCACATGATTTGGTTACGTGAAAGTGTTTATACTCTTTATTCAATATTTTCATTTAAGAAATACAGTTCTCTAACTGAGACTTATACAAGCAAAACATGACACAGACAACAGTTGCAACTACTTGCAGTACAAAATTATTCTTTCAGAAAAGGAAGATAGCTCTTTTTCTGTAACCACAGTGAACTGCTCTTCTACTACATCTGAACGTGTGCTAGATTTTTACCAAGAAAAGCACATACAGCTAATAAGAACATTTTCAGGAGAGTGAACTAGGGAGAAAATAGACTACAGAGGATCAGTAAGGAAAAAAGGAAAACAGAGTATAGGATGTTGAGGTTGCAGATGAATTGTACATTAAGATCTTTGTTAGCCATATCCTTTATTTCCCTTCATCCTTTGTCAGGCAGATTTGAGTTCCTAAGTTTCCCTCTCAGTTTCAGTCTCCAGCATCAGCTCTGCACGCCCTCTAGTCGTTCTTCTCAACTTAAAATTGTCATTAAGGATCTTAACTTAAAATTAAGGGGATAAGCATAGGCAACGCTATGCATTTTAAGTTAAGCGTAAGTGAAACATCTGTAAACAAGCTAGCTAAATATAAGAATTATTCTGTAGGTAACAGTGCAATAAGTGTGAACTCAGAACAATAACACAACCAAATATGACTGAAAAAAAAAAAAAAAACCCTTTAGTTAATTGATTTATCTTCAACTCTAACATCTCTAAAGTACACTGCAGATTACCATACAAATGTAGCACTGAGGCCTGGACCCTCCTGGACCAGGAAGCACAGGCTTCTTTTTCTGGGCAAGGATGATCAAGATCAATCAGAGACAGGATCTGACTATTGAAATAAATCTGTTAGTACACACTTTCATTCCTGGTTACAGAAAATTATCATCTACCTTCATATTTTAGGCAAGATGGTATGTGACTTCATTTTCAGTATCCCAGCAAGGAACTTAAATTTCCAGAGAAATAATGATGTTAAGTAATCATTTCTAGGTAACCATACAAAGATAACTGGTGCTAATACTCACTTGAATACCTTTTTTTTTTTTCTGAATGATTTTCATGTACAGAGCGATACTCACAGCTTCCCTCTTCATACATAGTGTTATAAATCAACCTTCATTCAAAATTAAAAATATCTTGAATAAACATTAACAGATATTCAAGAGGGGTATTGATTTTGTGTATGTGATGATAGTTGAGAAAGGAGACGCCCAGAAGGTGGAGATCTGGACTATTTGCTAAACTCTTATTGTTAGATTTACCCTACAAAATGTCATGATTCAGTTCTTATTTAAAACTCCCCTTGAGTTCATCAAGTAAAAACTGTATGCCCAGCAAAATCATCATTACCAAAAGCCTGTATTGTCTGCTTCTCATTTGTTAGGTAGTAACACCTAAGAATGATATACTATGTCTGGTTCTAGGTGGTAGATAGCGAATAAAAGTAAAATTCACATAGGAAGAAAACTAAAGTTTAATTAAAATTACATATATCAATTTGATTATTATTTTATATTGCTAATAATTTGTTCAGTATTACTTGCAAAGATTTTCATTTAGGATATGATACCTATATTCTTAATAATGCTCCTGGACTTCACCAAAAGAAGTGTGACCAGCAGGTCAAGGGAGGTGATTCTCCCCCTCTACTCCGCTCCCACGAGACCCACCTGGAGTACTGCGTCCAGCTTCAGGGCCTCCAGCACAAGAAGGACATGGACCTGTTGGAGCGAGTCCAGAGGAGGGTCACAAAGATGGTCAGAGGGCTGGAGCACCTCCTGTGCAAGGACAGGCTGAGAGAGTTGGGGTTGTTCAGCCTGGAAGGCTCCAGGGAGACCTAGCAGCCTTCCAGTACCTAAAGGGGTCTACAGGAGAGATGGGGAGGCACTCTTGATCAGGGATTGTAGTGATAGGATGAGGGGTAATGGTTTTAAGCTGAAAGAGGGCAGATTTAGATTAGATATTAGGAAGAAATTTTTTCCTGTGAGGGTGGCAAGGCTCTGGAACAGGTTGCCCAGAGAAGCTGTGGATGCCCCATCCCTGGAGGGGTTCAAGGCCAGGCTGGATGAGGCTTTGAGCAACCTGGGCTAGTGGGAGGTGTCCCTGCCCATGTCAGGGGGGTTGGAACTAGATGATCTTTAAGGTCACTCCCAACCCCAACCATTCTATGAATAATACTAAAAGTCTATAGACTAAAGAATTTTTAGATTTTGATTTAGGTCCTTTACATTTTACTTTTTTAAACTTAGGTAATTTCTGTTTATTTGCTAATTTTAATTAACATAGAAAATTAATTTGGTAGGAATGTGCAAGGTTTTTTCTGAGGTAACTTCAGTTCAACCCATACAGATTTAATTGAACAAAAAAAAAAAAAAAAAAAAAAAGATTGTATTACCTTTAACTTGAGTGGGAATGTAGAAAGCAGAAGTTTTGTTTCTTATAGCCTATTTTTTTATTGTTTATATTTGTGTTATTTAACAGCAATAATCATTGTAAAGGTTGCCATCATGAGCAAAGTGAATTTGATTCAGTGGCTGCTAATCTTGCACAAACACAAAACTGCTAATTGAAAAGCTAATTATGATGATGGAGTGATGAGAAGCACATTGGGCAGGATGGCATAAAACCCATGAAACACCTATTATAAACCAGCTGGTATCCTTTGAAACTAGAATTATTATAGATTGCTTTCCTGTGTTAAAGCAGGGATATTGATGTTATCCCTTGGAGAACTGGTCATTGTTTTAAATCCAGAACTCTCAATAACAAGAGTGTACTTTAAGCACTCATGACAGTAGCCGAAAATAATAATGTATAAGACAGCGCTACCAGTGTTGAATTTAATGCAAATGTTGAATAAACAGGAAAACGGGAGGAAGTATGAAGTTCTGATAATTGCAATGGATAAGAAGCCATCAAGCAAGAACTCTGTTTCTGTTTCAGTCATTGAATTTTTGACAAGATACTGATTTGTATTTGAACTAAAGGGAAGGTCAGAGGGACAGGGATTTGAATCCTTTTCTACTGAGACATTCGTCAAAGTTCTCACTGGATTACAGTGGAAGTCTGTGCCAAAGCAGGACCTAGCTGCAACTTTTCTAACATGGTATGGCAATTACTGGACCAACCTTTAATCCCACATCATGCCACATAACTGTCTAAGTGACTCCATAGTACCATGTGTCAGAAAAAGAGTAGAAATGGAGATCAGGTTATTTTCCTTTAAAAATTTTACAGACAATAAAAAAGGCTTCATAATTTAGATGTTATAAATAACACACTACAAATTATTATAGTTCAATTTCTAAAAAACTATTTTTAAGCTTTTAAATTTGATATAATTAAGAGGTTTAAGAAATTGAACAGTAACATTGATATAATATCTGAACTGAAGAGTGAGTGTTACTTCTTGGCATAGCTTTACTGAATTTTCACCTAAAAGTTCCTTGTACTGTCTCACCTGGAAAAAAATATTTTAAAAAATTTTGTTAAATCTTTTATCAACATCAAATAAGTCTTTCTGTTTATAGGGTCAGTAGGGTTACTTACACATATTCTGCCACAAGAAGAATTACATGACCATTGTGGATACTCTCATGAACCCACAAGCATTCTTCATTGTCATTTGTCACAGATCAAGGAGACATATTCTGAGTATTTTTATTTAAAAAAAAAAAAATCTTTGCCTGATGAACTTGACATGAAAATATTTACCAGAAGTTATTGTAATGTCATATGAAAAACTGTGAATGATAGCCATCTAGACAGAAATGAGAAAATGCAGTTAAAACACTCGGTGAAAGTTATGTAGGATTTGTATACCAAAGCATATCACATTTTCATATGCAGACACAGCTCTCACTTATACCAGCATAAACTGATAGTGACTCAGTAACTACTGGTAGTAACACAGTTAATGGAATGAAGAAGTATGTGATAGAAAGCATAAGCTGAACCGGAATCAAACCTGAAATTCAGTGTCTTCTTTAGTTTTATACCATTGACTAATACTTTACCCCAACTTGTGTTAGAGCATAGCAGTTTCTCTGCACTGAATAGTGCTATAGCCATTATGAGACGCATTCAGCTTTTCTGCTAAAACCAGATCAGTTTTACAGAGTCATTCACAGGGAACATGCAGTGTTTTAACATCCCATGTTTTAGCAGTGATATCTATTAACAGAACTATGAATTACGGAGTCAGAGAACACACACCCAAGTACATTGACAATATTTTCAATGCCATTCCTCATCTCTGTGATTTTGTCTTTAAGGTTCAAAACATGTATTTCCAAATAACCATGTGAACAACCTTGCACAATACTATCCATGTAATATATTTTGTAAAAACTTACGTGCATATGCCCTCACTTCTGCTGTCCACAGGTTTTTGTGAGAGGGACTGAACTTTGGATTTAGAGCTTGAGTTTTTCCTATGTACTTGACAGGGCTTTCAAGCATTTTCCTGGTATAGCGGAGATAACTCAGACCCAGTAGGTCAGAATCACTAAGAATCGTCTTCCTCACTAAGCTTCCATAACCAAACATGAAGGAAACCTCCAGGACTGATAGATCTTATCCTACATCTATTCTACTCTCACACAGAAAGCATTTTTAGGGGACCAATGGCAAAACGGATCAGACCTACACACTAGCTGAAGTAGATTCTCAAGGAGCTAGAAAACCTGATGGAGAGATTTCGCTGGGAACAGTTCAGTTAGTCCTTTTGAAAGAATTAATCTCCTTAATTTATGCACCAAAAAAAAAGACATTTGAATTACATGTATCATATTTTGCTTCTGTGAATTCTCTGTGGATGTTTGACAGCTGTACAGAGCTAAGAAAATAAATCTGGGAAAGAAAACAACTGTTCAAACTTACTGATAAAAGACCACGACAATCCAGTTTTCTAAGACCTTTTTTAGCATATCAAATTTCATGAAATTACAGGTAGTATACAGATATATTTATAGTTAGACCTCTTGATCAAACTTTTTCCAAATATATCTTTTGTTCTGTCCTTGATGCAGGCACAAGAGTGCCAAAGGCTAATGAAATTTGTTTGAACTTTGATTAAGTTAATTGCATAGGGCTTTCAAATGCTAGCCTTGATAAAAGGACTGGATCTATTATCTTCAGTGCTGTCTAGACTAGCAAATACTCGTTCAAAGCAACTCCAAATAAAAAGAAAGAAAAAAAAGAAAACTGTAGTCTCATTCCCTATTAAAAAAAATGTTAAATGGCAGACTTTTTTTGCCTAGAAGCAGTCTCTAAATAAGATTAAATTTAAGACATTTATTTGGTAGGAGACAGATCTGCTGAACTCTGTTCAGTGACACCGTAGGAAAAGACAAAATGAATGGTGAGAAATTGTAATTTATGCCTTATATTTCATAATGTTCTTATCTTTCTGTTAAAAGCACTGAATTATTTGTGCTATGCTAGTAAGGTCAGTTGGGTCATCTGAATAGTTTCCTTGCTACTTAATAAATCACTTAATAAATGAGTGAATTTCATCACAGGTTCATTTATTTAGCTGGCCGGTAATTAACTGTTATCTAGGCAAGTAATAAACTACAGGACTGTGTTGTCACAACCAAAAATATATGTAAACTGGCAATGAGTATTTTTAGGTAGAAAGTAAAGAAGAGAGATTTCTAACCAGTGGCATTCAGAAACAGTCTTTCAACATAATAGCACCAAAAAAACCTGACTACCTTTAAGATAAAGATTGTCCAGTCTAAATAAAGTAATACTGGAATATCATCCAAAGTCTCCTTCATTCTAGAGTTTACATGTCCATACTCAATATAGTCTTGAAAATCAAAGAAGTCAACATAACATATTCCCAGCAGCTACTGGATAGAATTTAACTGTACTCTGTTAGAGTCTGTTACCAAAGAGAAGAAAGTTATTCTTTAATAACTGCACCTCTACAAGCATATTCTTCCCAAAATTACGAAGAGATAAGCTACAGTGTGATTTAAAAGGTGATCCATGCCAGTATAGTACTTGTAAGGATTACCACCTTTCCCATGGTTTTGTCCAAAATATCCAGTTTATTGCAGTTACTTGAAAAAAATTATCTTGAATTAGTATTTAAATTCTGTATTTGTCAAACTGCTGGTAACCAATAGAGCTATAGTACTATACTGAAACTTTAAAGCTGGGTGGAAGATTCTACATCAAATTTTCATTGGAAGGTGTCTTCTAGAGGATAGTTATTTATTTAGTGTATGTAACGTTCTCCAACCCTGCTTATACTTCACTGCAGGGGCTGAAGAGTTCCCACGATCTAGCATTTTAACCAAGAAGGACTTTCTGCTTTTTTGACTTCAAATCAGGTCAATAACTGAGTAAGGCAGCAATTACACTGGAGATTTCAAGTGGCTCTGCCACTTCAGATGATGCATTTGCTGAAAGCAATTAGAGTCATCACAGATTACAATTTTCACTTTGCTTTTCACAGGTAGATACAACATTGCTGTTTTGAGAAAGTAGTTTCTGAATACTGAATAAAAAATATTCCCAAAACAGTTTTTCTCTCATCAAGCTAAAAGGAAGCTGAAAGAAACCCATAACCCTGTCAACACCCAAGACTCTGTTTTTGCAACCTGACAGGAGTATACAAACCTTACAACAATTTGTCCAATGAATGAAGAACAGAAAACAATGTACCATATGGCCTATGACATGGTTTTAGCTGCTCTCAGTAGGCATTCTTTTGTTATGTGGCAATGGAAATAGTGTTAATATCAAAGAAAAAAAGGTGAAAATTCAATTATAAATAAGATTATGAAAGAGTATCTTACCTTTTTTTCTCTTATGTCCGTTGTTCAGATGGAATACTTCCTATCTTTCATTGTCTTTGCATCTATGGTGAGCAACACTAGCAAGAATCAGCTGAGATTATGCACACAATCCAACCCCTCATGTTGATGTTCAACTCTTCTTCTGTAGTGTAGAAAGCCCTGACACAGCACACGTCCCAGGAAAAAACATCACACAATTGCAAGTTCAGGTGGAACACATAGAGTAACTCTCTCCTGATCTCTAGGCTCTCCCAGGAGTAAAGCTGTGACAGGAGGAAACATTCTTTTTGTAACATGTATGTTTTTGAATCTGCATGGACATTTATATGACAGCTGGAAAGGTATGTGTGAGTTAGCAGGGGATTTTCTGAAGAATGCAAACTACGTTGTACAACAAAAATAGAATCGGTAAGGTACAAGAGTGAATTAACGTATACATACGAAAATAATTTTTTTTAAAGCTGGTTTATAATCATACAGAATTTTAATACTTTTTTTTTGTCCAGGTAATGATTTCTCACTGTGGATTTTTGTCCTTTCCTGGCACTTACTATTTTGGTATAATAACGACTTGCAGTACATCAATCTTTGTACGCTAGGAGGAAGTGCATATATGTTCAAGTTCTTTTGGCTTCCTTAACAACTGCAAGAGCTCTGTGCAAGAAGATTTCTAGTCAATTGATGCAACACGATGTTCTGTTGGACAAAGGCTGGAAAATAATATGATTTTCCATGTTTAACGTTTAAGTTGTCTGCTTTTTTTTTCTGTGTTGTTTTTGATTTGAAGGATGATTCAGTTTACAAAATGAAGTTGAGAAACATTCTGTTCCAGTTAGATTTATGTACATCGACTGGATAATACTATCTCAACCCACAAAGACAAATCAGAGAATGCTCTAGCTGTCACCTTCATTCACCACTGCCAAAAGTTGCAGAGGTAAGGTCCCGTATCCTCTCTGAGATCCTTTAGCCATGTCAACTTTGACAGCTACAGCACCAGTGACTAATGATCCTTTGAGCTGCCCACAGCTTTACCCTTCTGAAGTCTTTAACATGCATCTAGGCCAACTGGAATACATCTTTTCACTAACAATACAGAGTGAATGGTTGCTGCCTGTCTCCGTTAACAGGTTGTTGCCCTCAGATCTGTAAGAAGTCTTCATTCCTGTTTCCCATCTGTTCTTTCTCATCTTTCCAAATAGTTAATACCCTCTCAGACAATTTGTTCAGTCATGCTTTTGCTGTGCACAAGAATGTAAGAAGCATGTGAGACAGGGAGTTTCATTAGCCGCTCTATGTTTGCTGTAGACTTAAAGACAGTTCTTCTTCCAAATTTAAATGCACTCATTTTATATATATATATATATATACATAAATAACTGCTTTGCACTATTAATTCTGCTTGTGTACCATAAAACACATCTACTTCGTCCTGTTGAAATTTCTAATTAATATTGGAAATGCATGAGTCACTCATTACTGTCTGTGATTCACACTACTTCTAAGTATTTGCACAGTTTTAACTGTACATATTTCTTTGATTAAATCTCTGCAAAAATAAGAGGAAGCAATGGTTATTTCTGATTAACAAAAACCAACCACAGGCAGGGCAAACACTAGAGGTTAATACAGTTTTGATTGTTTGGATTGATTTAAAAAGGTTTCCCAAATAATTATTTTTCAAATTCAGTCTAGGTGGTGGAAGCATGTTTATTGTACAGTAGACTTTAGGTTTGTGTTGTTTTGCTCTTAGGAATTCATTTTGCACTTGATAGTAAAACAGGGCTAGACTCACTAAGCTTGACATGTGCCCTCTTTCTTTGCTAAAAGATGTTTTAAAATAATGGTGTAATAGAAGTCCAATAAAATAAACAGGTCTACAGATAAGAATAAATTCACAGTATTGATACTCAATGCAAATAAAATGAGTCAAGATTGAAACACAGCCAAGAAAATGTAATAGGAAAAAAAAAAGAAAATGAGGAATTTTCCTTGAAAATTCTATTCAGATCCATTCATATTTTTTCATCACATCTTGCACAGAAACATTTCCTGTCTCAGACTTCACATCTATATTACAAAATTTTACTTTTTTATTGTTAACTGTGAAAAAAACCCTAAAATGACTCACCATCTGTAGAGACACTGGTTTAATTACTAGATTATCAGGGAGAGGCACATGAGCAGCTTAAATGTCTCAGACATCAAGTTATCCAAACTCGAAATCAGATCAGATGTTGAATAGTTATTAGGTTGTTTTATAAAACAAACAACATCAACTATTGTCAAATTATTCCCATAAATAGATCTATGAATAATCACCCTGAGCATTCTTGAAACAATCCTTGAAACACCAGTTAGTGTCTTTCAAATTTGCATATAAAGATAATACATCATTCAAAGTGTAAAAGGATATAATTTTCCATTGGGCTCAACTTAAATCTCTGCATTTGAGTACAGGTAACAAGCAAGTTAAAATTCAAGGGTTGTAAAATGACAGAAATCAAACGCTAGGAAAACTGCAAAGTTTCAAATGTCTCATGTGGTGTGCAACATTTTCAGTTATTGGCACTTTCAAAGGTGACCGATTATATTAATTGAATTTGTAATGGGCAATAGTTTTGGATCAGATGGTAGTAATTAGGAAAGGGCCAACATGAATCAGACTCTGAAAGCATACTGTTGTGCTTTAAGATCAGATATTAATTAGTATAAAGCCATAAGGAAGTATTATCATACAGGGTGACAGATTCTACTCTCTCATGCTATGCAAATCTAGAATCATTGCTTTTTTGTTAACACAGATCTATATATTCTCATCCGAATGGCAGAAAGGAGGATACTGGCCTAGAAAAAATAACTGAAAGAAATAATATGAAGTCAATATTCCTCAAAGTGGGACCAGCCAATATAAAAAAAGACTGAAATACTAACTGAGCAAAGAAAAAGAAAAGGTTCATCAGGTTCAATGTTCAGAAGATAAAATAGACTGTAGGAACTGACAGTGAAAAAAGCATAATTTAATAATCAGATGCTTTAAAACACCCAAGAGAAGAAAGTACTCCAAGGCAGAAAAACCTACAGTGTTTCAAATATTAAATATAAATAATGTAGATTGCACAGTGAATGCAAATTACAGAAAATACTATGGCATTCAAATGACATGCAAGGTGAAATGGCTCAGAGCATGCCCTAAGAAGTTCTGGTCATTTATTGTCAAAATGATATTGTAGAAACAGGGAAGCCACAAGAAAGGGCAGCGTGAAATACACAGTCAAAAAGACTGGAGACACTAGGCTTTAATCTTAACCTTAAGAACGCAGCTAAGGTGGGATCTTACTGCAGACAGCTATCTAATGTCAGGTAGAGTGGACGTATTAGAGAATCATGGAATGGTTTGGGTTGGAAGGGATTTTTAAATGTCATCTGGTCCAACCCACCCTGACATGGGCAGGGACACCTTCCACTAGACAAGGTTGCTCAAAGATCCATCCAACCTGATTTTGAACACTTCCAGTGATAAAGGGTCATCCACAACTTTTCTGGGCAACCCATTCCAGTGTCTCAACACCCTTATAGTAAAAAAATTATTCTCTTATGTCCAATTTAAATCCACCCTTTTTTAGTTTAAAACCATTGCCCCCTGTCCTGTCACTACGGGCCCTGGTAAAAAGTCTTCCTTGGTCTTTATTGTAACTCCCCTTTAAATACTGAAAGGCCAAAACAAGGTCTCCTCAGAGCCTTCTCTTCTCCAAGCTGAACAACCCCAACTCTCTCAGCCTTTCCTCATAGGAGAGGTGTTCCACCTCTTTGATCATTTTTGTGGCCCATCTCTGGACCCACTCTAATCAGCCTGTTCTTGGACATATACCTTGAAAGGCCAAAACCCAATGGCAAAAGTTACCAAAATAGATATTCTAGTCAGGAAAAATTCTTCACTGTGAAGTTGGTCAAAGCCTAGCAGGTTAACTTGTGTGTTGCATGTACTGAGATACAGAATTTTAGGTTGAGCCCAATGGAAAATTGTACCCTTTTACACTTTGAATAATGTATTAACTTTATGCAAATTTGAAATACACTAACTGGTATTTCAAGGACTCTTTAGATAGTGCTCAAGGTGACTATTCTGGCCAACTAGCAGATTGCCTCACAAGGCTGTGAAATCCCACTCTTTGGACGTACTCAAAACTTAACTGTCCAAGGCCATGTGCAACCTCCTCTGACTTGGCCCTGCCCTGAGCAGAGGTCTGGACTAGATGACTTTCAGAGATTCCTTTCAACCTGTGTTTTTCTATGACTCCATGAAATTAAGAAAATTATTTGTCAGAAGTGGCCAGTTTGTTGTACAACAATATTTCCTTTACTTTTCAGGCTCTTTGAGGATTTTTACTAAACAGACTCACAAACAATTGTGCTAACACTACTCAGTGCTGTACCAGACAAAATTTCTGGGTAAATTCTGTATTGGTAATCATGCCAAGCATAGAGGAGGAAGTTTGTATTCGTACCAAATACAAACCGATAGCCTTTTGTAGTGAAAGTGGACACAGAGTACCGTATGATTCACACCTGATCTGAGGTACTCAAAGACAGATTTTTAAAAAATGTGTCCTGCTGGATCCACAAGGGATTTTGAATTGTTTAGAATACCTGACTGGGGCTGCATGTCAGTTCTGAAACTCGTGTCAAGGAGATTCAGTCAAGTTCCTCTCTTGAGCTGATCTCTTTCAATAATCATACAAAGTGAGAAGAAAGTTTTCAGAGTCCAAAATTTTACAGTTCTGAGCTCTGGAATCCAAAACTGCACCTCAAACTAGGATGCATGATTAATGATCTTATTACATGTCTGGGAAATTGACAACATAGAATGTTTCTCATGATGGCTTGAAAGACTGTCTTCTTAAGGAGACTGGCAAAATGAGCCAAGTTAAAGCTCTTGCTACAATTGCTTTTCAGTTATCTGAGTGCAAGTTTCTACAGTAAAAGGAAAAACATTTTTCACATCTGAGTAACTTAAAAATTATTACTGTTTTGCTGAACTTTATAAAAAGGAAATCCATTGTTATTATCACTAGTTTGAACATAATGGAAATTTAGAGTAGCATACTTAACATCAATAACATTTGGCCTGAAAACAAAAATAACAAATGAGATGTAGTGTGTTTCAGCAGATAGGGTTTTATTTCTGGCTTTCCCTTGGTTATCTTAATGTGTAAATCGTCTTGCTTAGGTTTTTCTCTGCACTCTTGATTTTCCACCTTTTGTTCATCTTATGTTAGTCAACTATACACTGTTCTGAACAAAGACACTGTATTCTTGCTTTTGTGTTGTTCCTAGTATAATAGAGCCTCTGTAGTAGGAACATCTAAGTAATGTTGTAATGAAAATAAACCAACAGTATTAATATCACTGTCTCAGATTTTTTCCAAGTATTTACACAGACTCAGGCTGTCAGGTAAATGTAGTACAATAGAATTACGTGCTGTGGGAAGAGCCTCTGATTTATGTCACTGTATTACCTGAAATCTTCAGCCAAATAAAATAACTTTTTTAACTGACTGTTGCAACTGTTGCTAGAGTTCTCATTTTTTGTTGTCTCAGGCACTACACAAACATGTAATGAGACTATATACCTTGATAAAACAAGATCTTTAAACAGCTTGATCTCTAAGTGAATAAGGCAAGATTTTTTTTAAAAAGTGGGCAAATACCAAATGAGTACATGAGGAGTGGAGGAACAAAAAAAGAATTCAAGGTCAGCTCTAAAGGGCATTGAAGTCAATGATCCAATTTCCCGTGCAAGATAGGGTTTGGATCAGATTCTTAATCAGCAGACAAGAAAAACTGGCTCCCCCACATCCCATTCATTAACAACTCTCTCTCCCTTGGAAACTCTAAAATAATTTGATGGGCTACAACTGTAGTGAAAAAAATCCTGGTTGATCCATAAATTGGAAATACAAGGAAAATACATTTCTTAGGGGACTGAGCAATTAATGAATTTATGAACAAGCAGTCATATGTTAGCAGAAGGATAGCAAGTCCTCCACAATGTCATTGCACATTCCCAGTGTCCTTCACCCACTACTGAAATAAGCTGTCAGTCAAAGGGTTTCAGGTTTCAGTGGATTTGTCATCAGTTTGTCTATATAATATTTCTGCAATGGTCTATATCTGCTATAAAATACAAGTAACAGTTAGCAGTTACTCTAGAGGTCTGCATCTAAGTGTTTTGAAAGACTTACACAGCAGCATCAGTTTCATTTTTACCAGAACTGAATTTCTTAAAAGGATTTCTACAGCTTACAAGTTATTTTGGAACCTCTTACTACTGTGCATGGTAACTCTTTCCACAGTGTTTAGGTGAATTTGTGAGCACTTTGAAAAGTAGGATATTGGCTTAAGATGTAGCCCCATTCTTACTGTTTGTTTCCACATGTACAATTCTGGTATGGTAACTAATTTTAAAAGCACCCTTAATCCCTCTCTATGAAGTATATTTTTACAGCTTTAGGATACAGTTCTTGTATATATTCTTGGATGGCTAAAGTAATGTGAGAATTCCTGGACCTCTCCTGTCTTAGCTCTGCTTTCTAGTTTCATTCTGCAGTTCCTTATTCTTTCAGATATTCTGATTCAATTAGTGAAGTGCCTCTGAAAACCTCATCAGTGAAATATTTTGTTTCTAAAACCATCATAGTGGTTGTGTGATGACACATTTAGATCATTACACTCTTTATGATGTAATTTTTTTCAGTTATAACTAAAGTTATTTGGTAAAATTTCTAAGTACTAACTTATATCATGCTTTTGCTCTGAAAACATATCTGCAAAAAGACACATTGGGAGTTGAAAAGAGGCAATTCAATCAGATAACTTAAAATGTTCTGTAAAACTATTAAGACACTAATTTTCAGTAATAATATGGCCAACTAAATTATTTGATCACTCCAAAAGGGCTTCTGAGTGGGTGGAAGTGATTTTTTGAAAAACCTTGCTTTAGAAGAGCTCTCCTGTTACTATGAGGATGCTCTATGAGGCTGCATCTCAGAGTAAATGAAGGGGTCTTTAGAAACTAATGGTCTTTAGAAACTGTCACTTTCTTCAGCCCTGGAGGCCTTCCCAGCTAGAATTTTTTATTTCAGTGATTGTAGTCTGTGTTAAGAATTTGTTGTATTGTATTGTGTTGTATTGTATTTTATTGTATTGTATTGTGGTTTGTTTTATTTTATTTTATTTTATTTTATTTTATCCCTGTCACAGAAAAGACTGGCGTGGTTTGTAGGTAACACATGTACGGTTTAGGTGTGGAAACAGATATGGGAAAGGTGGAAAGCAGATAGTGGGAGGCTGACAGCTGAGAGTGTGAAAGGAGCAGAGAAGATGACAAAACCTGCAGTAAGCAGTGGGAAGGACTGAGATCTGTAGGGTCCAGAAGTCTTAGAGAGACTGAAGGTCTGAGAGAATTGGAGGCTTGATCCTCTCCTATGATCCTGAGACTGTGGCAGATTTTATATAATAGGACTGAGATGTTTGCAAACCTGGAGCACAAGGAAGTAAAAAAATTCTGGAGTAAGAAGGCATAAGGTGCCACCATGATCTTTTACCCTTCCCAGAACATTTCTAACAGGTCAGTCTGGGACACATACATAGGTAACTTGTTATCAATCTCTTTCACGCTGATCCACATTCAGATATCAGTATGAAGATTAAAGAGATTCAACTATTGAAAGTTTTTACAAGTTTATCTTCTATGGTGCCTAAGGTCTGCTATATATTTCGTTCCTGAGAGCTGAGAGCATAGATGCTTAAAATGTTTACTTCACAATGTGTGGTGGGTTAGCCCTTGGCTTGGG
>NW_010125899.1:1252-30035 GCF_000699245.1 Pterocles gutturalis | reverse complement strand
CTCTTTGTCATCCAATAGTGGTTGAGATGATGGTTGAGATTTGACCAGAAGGTATTAGAACAAACTTCTGACAAGCGGTCATTATGTTTCCTTAGATGTTGCTGATGGAAATACTGTTGTATTTGTTCTTAGAGTTGTTTTCAGAATTGTATAATAGAGCACCTTATTTGCTTTATGCTGCTTGCCTGTGCGGTTATCATTGCTAAGTCTAGGTGTTGGATTAGGAAGTCCATTTTGCTCATTAAGAGTACTGTTGTGCTATGTTGCTGGCTTATGGTATGATGAAATCAACAGGGACAGAGATATTTATTGTTTGTGTGAAGCCTTTTGGCCAGAAGCCAACTCCATTTGGCAACAAGCCAAGTGAAGCTGGGGCTTCATCCTGGTACTTTGGGTGCCACCTGGCAGACATTGCTGCCAATTACACATTGCGTTTGTCCCGTGGAGAGTCAGTTCATGAGGGGGATGTTTCCCTTCCCTCTCCCTTTGTTCTCCAGATCATTTGAAAAACTTTTGGGGATTTTGGATATTGGGATTTTCAAACCAGGTTGAATCTGTTGCCAGGCCTCCTGAATGTATGTCAATTTAAGTATTTCACCCATGGTTGGGCCATTGTCTCCCCATTTACTAGGGATGAATGACTATTTGGAAAAAATCATCCAATGTGTTACCAGTGATATCCCAGCTGCCACTGCTGCCCCTGTGACAGATATTGTGGCCACACCAATCCCAGTGCCTGCTATGGCTACGCAGACTGGGGCTCCTGCTATGGTTCCATGTCCATCTGCTGCTGGCGCTCGGTGCAAACACACTGTGACACAACGCAACAGCTGGCCCAACTATGGCGACATGCACTGTGCCTACTCAAAACTTACGTCAAAGCCACAGACACAGCTACCCAAACTAACCATGGACAGATCCAGACTGCACTGGAATAGGGTGGAGCTCCAGAACACCTGCAGTACATAGATGCCATCATCATATGGGGTAACACAGCAGAATAAATTTTTGAGAAAGGGGAGAAAATAATCCAAATCCTCCTGAAAGCCAGTTTTGCCATAAAATGAAGTAAGGTCAAGGGACCTGCACAAGAGATTCCATTTTTAGGAATAAAATGGCAAGATGGATGTTGTCAGAGCCCAATGGATGTGATTAATAAAATAACAGCTATGTCACCACCAATTAACAAGAAGGAAACACAAGCCTTCTTAGGTGTTGTGGGTTTCTGGAGAATACATATTCCAGATTACAGTCACATTGCAAGCCTTCTCTATCAAGTGACCTGAGCAACAACAAGCCTTTGAACAAATTAAATGGGAGATAGTCCATGCAGTAGGCCTTGGACCAGTCCAGATAAGACAAGATGTTAAAAATGTGCTCTGCACCACAGCTGGGGAGAATGGTCCTACCTCAAGCCTCTGGCAAAAAGCAGCAGGGGAGACCCGAGGTTGACCCCTAGGGTTTTGGAACTGAGGATACAGAGGGTCTGAATCTTGCTACACTCCATCTGAAAAAGAGACATTAGCACCATACATAGGAGTTCAAGCTGCTTCAGAAGTGGTTGCTATTTAATCACAGCTCCTCCTAGCACCCCATCTGCCAGTGCAGTTCCCTCTACACATCATGCAACTGATGACATGTGGAGTAAGTGGATTGTATTGATCACATAACGAGCTTGGATGAGAAGCCCCAGCCGCCCAGGAATTTTGGAAGTGATCACAAATTTGCCCAAAAATAAAGATTTTGGAATGTTACCAGAGGAGGAGGTAATGTGTGCTGAAGACAGCCCCAAAAATCCAGAGGAGAGTGCAAATGCAGTTCCCCACTACCACAAATTATGCAGCTGAGTTTCCCACATTTGGGAAAATCTCAGGGGTCAGCACACCTGGACTGCAGGGGATGGGTGCTAACAGCTCATAAAACACATCTGAACCTCCTGATCAAAAATTTTTAGTGGCTGTTGCTAATCTTTCTATCTCTTCCACATGTATAAACAGCTCTGTGGAACTTCATCCCATGATGGAAATATGCTCAAACAGTTGACAGCCAAGAATACACGGTTTAAAAACTCAGTCTCATGGAGAAAAAACTGTGGGATGACTAGTGAAATGTCAAAGAGCTACCCAGTATTTCTTTTCAGTTGTTTTCAGGCTAGGTAGAGCTCACTCCCTTTAAATGAAGGCAAGAGGGTTGCTCTCAGGAATGGGCTGCTTTGAGAGCCTCTGTTTAGATCAGACTCTGCGTGGGGGTGTGTCCCTCTGGCTCTTGCAACTCTCCTTCTGCAACAGCACAGCAACTTGTGGTGTCTCTAAGGGACCTAAAGCCATACTGGTGTAATAGCTCAATTCTTTTATAGGAAACTTGTGCAACCAGCTAGGAACTATAGTTGGGAAAGACGGTTTTCCTAGAACAAAAAGGGTACTGAACAACAGGCATCTGTATACAGATCCAAAGGTCATGGTCTGCAAAGCTAAGGACAGACTTATCCAAGTTTTGCATCAGCATAAGAGACATGCAGGACTTGTCAGTTCTTCCTCTTGTCTTGGTGGGTTGTCAACTTATCATTTTCTCCTGTCTTATAAAAGAGTCTACTTGTGTTTCTTCTCCCTGATGTTTGCTCTAACATAAGTTATTAGTGGACAGGTGAAGCTCTTCTTTGTTTCAGACTGTTTTTTCTCAGCTTTTGCCTTCTCAGCCTTGGGGGTGGGTACAATTGTATTTCAAGTATCCAAAATTGTTGTTTTGGTAATGCACTACTAGTCAAATGTGTGGTGTTTTGCTGCTAGCCAGGGTCAAACCATAGCAAGTTTATAAAACATGCCAAAGATAATACATGAACTTACTTTAATTCAGCTGAGGACAGACATCTGAATCTTGAACATGTGCACAGACATTTGAAATGTAGGCAGCAAGATGTGGCCAGGGACTGGAGAGGAAGCAAAGCTGGCTGAAATGTAGCTACAGTCCTTCCATATTTTATAGCTAATTTGCTCCCATGGAAACATATATTTGAAAGCTTATTTCAAGTATCTGTCCTTTATTCTCACCATTGTGTTTTGCTACAGCAGTTCTCCTCTGATGAGATTTCAGTATTTCTTAAGGGAAACTAGTGTACTGGCTGTTGAATTCCACACAGTAAATCCACTGCTCTTGTTAAATCTCTTTGGTAAAAACAAGAGAGTCAAAAACCAAGAATTAAAAAGAGAACAACCTTAACAGAAAGCCCCTGTGATTTAAACAGGGGCCAAAAATACCATAAACAGCCACAGGGGTCAGTCTACATTGCTAAGTCCTAAAACTAATTAATTCACTGCTCTGTTTCTTGTAGGGATGAGTTTTCTGCC
Organism: Pterocles gutturalis; assembly: GCF_000699245.1. NCBI lineage: Eukaryota > Metazoa > Chordata > Aves > Pterocliformes > Pteroclidae > Pterocles > Pterocles gutturalis. The sequence continues at coordinate 26,691 of NW_010125899.1, read as the reverse complement.
TTTACCTTCTTTCCTGCAGGAATGAACCATGTTTAGGTTTCAACTCATGGTTGTTTTTTTCCCTCCCTGGATTATCAGCCTGTGGCGCGCCTCTTGTTTCCTTAACCTCTTCCTCAGAAATTAAAGCTGGCTGGATTCTGGCCTCTATTTCCAGATACAGTCTTTCTTGTCCAGCTAATCATGATTTTGTCTTTTAATTTGATGTACTAATTCACTTACAGAACCATTTTTTTCAGCTGCAGAGACCTGCTGGTGGGTGTGTATGTTGATAGCACAGAGTTAACAGTTCATGAGGTCTTTCAGCTACAATAGTGAGGGTGGGATGAAATGTTTTGTAGCTATTCCGTCTAATGGGCCTCAGATACTACTATTAGTATGGCCCACCTTAACTGCTATGGAGGAAAGCATGGTGGAGTTTTACCCCTGTTACGAGAATGTTTCCTCCACATGGTCAAAATATGGCCTTCCCACATTTCAGTGGGTTTATTACTGAATCATATGACTTTCCCTCTAGCTAATATTATTGTAATAACTTGAGAATTGTCATTTACAGAAAATACCCTGAGGTAACTTGTCTAGGAGAGTAATACTAAGGCTTCATCTTGCAACTGGTTGAAAAACCTGGTGAGTGGGTCATGAGAAAAGGTACGAAGATTTATCAGCAAATAGGTCTTGAAAGTGCACTCTATGATTTCTGAAAAAGTGATTTTTAAAGGGCAGCAAAATGTCTCTAAGGTCTATGGATAAAAAGGATTACAGAAAATGCAGGCTACAATATATGCTAGAATATCCTTCAAAAGCCAAACATCTTGAAATTCAGTGTGCACTTCAGGTAATTCAGTTCGTGAGGCTTCAAGCAGAAATGTCAGAATTAATTTCCTTTTTTTACCACAAGTGAATTATATACTGTTTTAAATTTGATTTCTAATAGTCTATCTTTAGTCCTTTCTCATTTTTTATTGCTTGAATATCGTACCAAGGAACTCTTTTGCACCGACTTGGGCACAGTGGTGCTTGATATTTTTCCCTTTATGATTATGCCACTATTTCTACTGTTGCTAGAAAGCACTACTAAAATGAAGCAGTTAGTTTCTTTGCTTTTTCTTTCTCTTAAGGTTACATTTGCTGGCTACTCCTGTGCTAGTGCTCTGTGTCACCGATCCTGTAACTCTTGCTGCCTACCTGCCAGCAGCTGCCATGTTTTGCTGCAGAGGTTTGTGCACTTTGGAGGGTGTGGATTCTCCTACCTGTACCCACCTTCAGAATGTGGAGGCACTGTCACCCAGTATGCTGCAGGTGCTAGCAAACCAGCTTTCTCTTTTGTTAGGAAAGACCTCCCTACCGCTGTCCTGCTGTCTGGTACTAATGAAGCTGTGCTCTGGGCACCTGAGCTCACAGGCAAGGCAATTTGCCGTGCAGTCTGTTGCGAAGAAGTTGGTAACTGGTCAGGTGCACAGAGCAGCCCAAGTATGCCTTTCCAGGATTTATTAAGCAGACCTCAGCAAAGATATTTGTTAAAAAGATTCACCAATGGACAAAAAAGTGTGCCCCAGCTAGAAATTAAACTGATGTAAAACCACTTTCATTTCCATATAGCTTCATCTTGGACCCAAAAATACTGACATGGAAGTACCATTAACAGAATAGGTGCATTTTTGATCTGCCCAGTGCTATTTCTGACTCTTATTCTAGGCATTTGTTTCACAGCATTGCCAGCTGGTAAGGCTTATTCTTTGTGGGGGAGGCTTTGTCATCAGTATAGCCAGAAGGGCTGGGAGAGCAGACTTACTTAATTCAGAAGACCTTTTGTTTTCCCTTCATTTCCTATCGTATTCCTTCAGGACAGCTTTTTCCAGACCCTTAAACTGAAAGTCTGGGCTTTTACAAAGCTAACTGCAGGCAACACATGAACATTTAGTAAACTTAAGTTTATCTGTCTTCTTTGGGAGATAAAATCTCCATTGTGGGTTTAGTATAATAGGGAGTGCCTCTTAATAAAAATAAAGCACTTTCTAACTGGTTCAAAAACAGATCTATCTTGTAATCAGGAGGAAGCAGGATTGCTCTCACTTTTCAGAGATTTTCTTTGCAGGTGAGCTTGCAGTTGGGGACTAGGGTTATATTGTACCTTTTTTCATCCTCTTTCTGGATGGTTCATACTCCACAGTTTCCATAAAATAAACAGCTGCTACTGAAGTCTGATTTTGCACAGAGCATGTTGGGAATGGAGCTAAATTGTCACCATCCACTCCTCGTGCACATAGGAGAGAAGGCAGCTGGAGAGCTGAGATAAACTGTTCTTGTTCAGAGGACCTTGTCAGCTTCTGCAGTGCCTGGAGCCATGCTTAGTTCTAAGGTTCTCCAAACTGGGGGGGGGGAATACAAACAGGTGTCTCAAAACAGGGTCAGAAATATAGGCAGCTGGAGAGCTGAGATAAACTGTTCTTGTTCAGAGGACCTTGTCAGCTTCTGCAGTGCCTGGAGCCATGCTTAGTTCTAAGGTTCTCCAAACTGGGTGGGGATACAAACAGGTGTCTCAAAACAGGGCCAGAAATATTGAACGCAGTGATGAGGGAGGTGATTCAAATCATCTTGTGGGGTATGGAACCACATACTGAATATCTCTTTTAAGACAAGGTGATCACACCCATCCTTTTTGAGGAAGCTGTGTGCTAGATACCATTCTTGTAAAATGTTGCCATTGTCGTGGTTGTAAGACTAAGAGCTTTATGCCATAGACTAATATTTAAACCACCCCTCCAGAAGCAGATGAGCCTGGATTCTGATCTCTCTTTTACCTGAGGGACTCCTAGTTCAGACTTCCTGGGGAATCACTTTGTTATATTTTTGCTGAAGTGACTTACATCAGCACTGAAGAGAGGAGGACCTGAGTCGCAGAGATCCTTGACCCACAGAGGTGCTTCTGACCCACAAATCTCTTTCTTCCTCCACTCCATTGAATGCTGGTTTCTTCATTGCATGGTTTCAAGAGCAGAATCATCTTCAAAGAAGAGCAACTGGAATTTTTTCTACCTACATAAACCCCTGTGGCCCAATATTGATTTATAGGCTACAGATGGGGTTTTGAGTTCTCTCTGTGTAAGAGGAATATGATCCTTTGTCTCCCGTTTCCGGGGGGTTGCCTGTGTCACTGAGCTTGTGTGCATATGCTTGCAAAGAAAACAGAAACAGCTGTAGATGTTTCTGCTTTAGGCTTGAAATTCCACCAAAGTCCTTCATTTTATTTAGTTGTAAAATCTTTTTTCACAGTACTGCTTTTTATTCACATTTTCTGTTACAAATATAAGAAGGCAAGCATTTGAATAGGCTATTAAATGTTAGTACAGATATTATGTTAGGTAATTTTAGTCATTTAAGCTAAATTTTATGATCATGACTTAGTTGCTGGGAGGACAATTAGCTGAGGAAAGTGTACTGTAAGGTACTTAGTTACGGAATGGATATAAAGCATTTTGCAGATATAATGCATAAAATATTTTTTGAAACCTCAGCATCTGAATTTCAAATGAATGTGCAATATGTTTTAAATTTAAAATTATAAGGTTATTTTTGAAATACCAGAAACACCACACTTAATCTGACTCCAATATGACTGACCTGCAGACATGATACATTAACAGGGACTGGGATAACAGCAGACAATTTTATGACAATGATTTAAGGAAGAAATTGAATATTTTTGAAAAGTATGGGGAAGGAAAAAAAAAAGAAATTAATAATTAAGCCATCAAGCACAAACATAATCCCTGTTTACATTACAGATTCTTCAGGACCTGTTTTGAATTCTTTCCATGAGATACAATATCACTTTAGAGTAGAATAGAATAGAATAGAATAGAATAGAATAGAATAGACTATTTCAGTTGGAAGGGACCTACAATGAACACCTAACCCGTCTGCCTGACCACTTCAGGGCTGACCAAAAGCTACAGCATATTATTAAGGGCACTGTCCAAAAGCCTTTTAAATATTGACAGGCTTGGGGCATTGACTATCTCTCTAGGAAGTCTGTTGCAGTGTTTGACCACCCTCTCATGCTTCCTAATGTCCAGCCTGAACCTCCCCTGGCACAACTTTGAACCGTTCCTATGCATCCTGTCAGTGGAATGCAGGGAGAAGAGCTCAACACCTCCCTCCCCACCTCCCCTCCTCAGGAAGCTGTAGAGAGCAATGAGGTCGCCCCTCAGCCTCTTTTTCTCCAAACTGGACAAATCCAGAGCCCTTAGCTGCTCCTCATAGGACATAGCTGAAAGAGGGTAGATTTAGATTAAATATTAGGAAGAAATATTTTACTGTGAGGGTGGTAAGGCAGTGGCCCAGGTTGCCCAGAGAAGCTGTGGATGCCCCATCCCTGGGGGTGTTCAAGGCCAGGCTGGATGAGGCTTTGAGCAACCTGGTCTAGTGGAAGGTATCCCTGCCCATGGCAGGGGGGTTGGAACTTGATGTTCTTTAAGGTCCCTTCCAACCCAAACCATTCTATGATTCTCTGATTCCTCTCAGCTCTTAATTACACATACCCAAAGAGATAACCACTCTATGATTCTACAATTCTGACATAACACAGGAAATGCTCTTTAAGGCTTCTTTGGTCACTAAATCAAACGGATGCAGGACTGAGACTGAAAACCTGTGTGACTGAGTTGAAAGAACCTTTACAAAGGAAGCAATATAAATAAAGTATATTTATCGGTATATCTGTGAAGATACATAGGAATATTTCAATTCCTTTGTGGCATGACTTTGAGAAGAGCCATAACAAGAGATCTTGGTAACTCAGATAGCCACAGCTTTGCAGTTCCTTCCAGCTGCTGCCACTACTGACATCCCTCCTTCTGGGCAGCAGTTATGGCTGATGGTGCTCAAGATAATTTTTTTCCCTATTAGCCACTTCTTCACTGGGATTTCCAAGGCAAGTGCTCTTTTTCCCATGTGGTACCGTAGCTCTGGCACTAATATGTCAAACTGAAATAACTGCTTCACAGGCTATGTCAGTTCTGCCTTCTCTCTATATCTTGCTTGAATAGTGTCAGAAAATCTTGCTTTTGACATGCTGAGATTGGCATTGGTTCCGAAAAAAGATTACACCCTTTGAGCTGGAGCAGTAGTTAAGTAAACAGTAAATATTTTGAGAGCACTCCTAAGCAGTTCTCATGGATTATTCTGTTAAAAAAAGCTACTGCTCTGCATTTTCAATATAAAATATTATTTTTGAGTGTTTAGACTTTATTTGGCACTATCAAGAGAATAGTGCTAACCTCTGAGGCTATTTTATTATCATCACCCTGTTTAATTCAGATTGCCTTCTGACAGTCAGATGAATTTTCACTCAGTTTTCACTATCTGATGGCAGAAAGCTGGCAGATGGTACTCAGCACACAAAGCCACGTATACCTGCAAAGTTTGCTTTCATCAGCTGTAATGAGGGGAGGTTTTTTAGTTTATCCTAGTGCTTTGAGTAAGTGGATGTCCAAGGCTTATGAACAGAACCCAGTTTAATATTGTTATCTGTGATTTATTTGTTCATTAGTTAGCATTTTCTTGTCAAGTGTAAGAGCACTAAGGATGCTTCAGGATGGGACCTCTAAACAAGCTGGTGTAAATTAATTAAACTACTCTACTGCAGACCATTTCCTTGACATGTGGTTTGCTCACCCTTGCAGTTCTACAGCATCTGATCTCTAGAACAGAACTGTTAATTTGTAGGATTAATAGATTGTGATGCGTTGACTTTGGCCCACCCAGTTGCTCTCTCACTTCCCCTCCTCCACAGGGCGGAGGGAGCAAATAGGATTAGAAAAGCTTGTGGGTCAAAAGAAAGATAGGGAGATTGCTCACCAGTTATTGTCACGGGCAAAACAGACTCGACCTGAGGAAAATTAATTTATCACCAGTTAAAACAGAGTAGGATGGCGAGAAACAAAGACAAAGCTAAAACCACCTTCCCACCATCCTTCCCTACTTCCTAGGCTCAGCTTCACTTCTTCATTCCTGACTTCTTTATGTCCTCCTCCACCCTGCGGGGATGGGGAATGGGAGTTACAGTCAGTCCATAGCAGTTCCTGTCTGCTGTTCCTTCCTTGTCATACCTTTTTTCTGCTCCAGCATGGGCACTGTCCATGGGCTGCAGTCCTTCAGGATAAACCTGCTACAGCATGGGCTGTCCACTGATTGCAGTTTCTTTGAGAAGTAATCACCTGCTGCAGCATGCGGTCCTCCATGGACTGCAGTGTGCTTAGCTGCTCCGGCATGGTCATCTCCAAGGGCTGCAGGGAAATACTTGCTCCACCAGCATTTTCTCCAGGGGCTGCAGGGGAGTCCCTGCTCCAGTGCCTGGAGCACCTCCTCCCTCTTCTTCTTCACTCATCCTGGTGCCTGCAGGGCTGGTCCACATTTTTTTTCTCAATGTTCTTTCACAGCTGCTGTGCAGCATTTTTACTCTTTCTTAAACATGTCTTCCCAGAGGTGCTTCCAGCCTGGCTGAGGGGCTCATCTGGTACAGGACAGCCCCAGCCTCTCCTCACAGAGGCCACTCCTGCAGCTCCCTCCCCTCCACTGGCAACACCTGGGCATCTGCACCCAATACATCAATATTGAACAGAAAATGAAGTTGAAAAAAACTCCACAATTATTGGGTGTTATTGCAAATCAAGGACAAAAGCCCTGTTCTGGACACCTCTGCTCCTTTCACTCATCTCCTGCCATTGCTTTGCTTCATCTGACCCTGAATGTTACTTTCTTCGTTTCTGCTTCTCTCTCAGGTCTGCACACTTTTTCCCAGCAGTGCAAATGAGTAGGCCTTATCCACCCATTTCTTTCTCTGTTTTGCTTACTTCCATGCTGTCCTACCCAATCCTAGAAACTACTTTTTTCTTCCTATCCCAGTCTCAGCACTGCCCCTTTCCCTCCTAGCCTGATCCTGGCTTCTTTTCCAGCCTGGGAGCCCAGGAGTGCCTCTGTCAGATGAGCTTTCTCGTGCCCATGATACTCCTGAGCCACCTGGACAAAGCCTTCCGTAAAGACCTCTATGTATAGAAAAAGGCTGAAAAATTGATTTAGTTCATTTAGCACCATTATTTTAAAAAATGATTCATCTTCAGTGACCCTTTTCCTTGGGCCTGTACCCAGACTTCTGACCAGCCCTAGTGCCAGCTCCTCTAATGGGAAATTAAAAATTGATTTAGTTCATTTAGCACCATTGTTTTTAAAAATGATTCATCTTCAGAGACCCTTTTCCTTGGGCCTGTACCCAGACCAGCCCTAGTGCCAGCTGCTCTAATGGGAAATGCTGCCAGTCTCAACCCCTTATTAACCAGCCAGCTCTCACTTGCGAGGCTGCACTTCTTTCATCTGCCTGCTCATCCAGGAGCCAGCAGCTGCCTTTTATCAAAATTCCCCACTCTTTCAAAGGCTCTGCTGTGATCTGAGAGGAAGCTAAGCACAGATGTGGGACCTGAGGCCTCCATCAGTTCCTCTTGGCTTGTCCTCTGACACGGACTGCTCCATGCTGGGCTGAAGTGCTTTTTTCTCTCTTCCTTTTTTCCTCATTGCACAGACTGGCAGTTAAGACAGATTTAGCTGTCACACCGGATGATGCGATTACCCAAATTGCTTGGCTGTGGTATCATTTCTCAAGTAAATGAAAACGTAAGACTGTAGACTGTGAGACTGAAACGGTACCTCAGTCAAGCAGACTCTGTAGGTCGTTCTTTAAAATTCAAGTGAAAGCTCAAATGCATATTTAGCATAGTGGATAATATCAATTAATTTTGAAAGTGAGTAGCTGCAGGAGTCCCGGGGAGTGGGATGCCAGTTTTGAGTTGGAAGACATCTACCCTAGACTTTCAATGCCACCAAATACTGAGACCAAATTTAAATTGTTAGGAAAGGACAATTAACCAGAATAACCTATGTGATAGGGTTTTAAAGGTGCTGAAGATACTTTTTGCTGGCTTTAGAGACTGTATTAAACTACATGGTGTTATGCCGACACCGAGGCTCCCTGCAGAGCTGAGTGCTCTCATGCTATGCCACAAAGGCTCTTATAGAGTTTCAGATTCTGTGAGAGTGGCTCTTAGCTCTCTGTTTGCTACTAAGAGCTTCAAGTCAGAACACTGCAGGGCCCAGGGGCGATGGGGCTCCTCTGGGGTCTGTCAGGGCAGGGCCTGGCAGCCAGGACTCATCCTACTGCCCCAGCCAGGAAGGAGCAAGGCAGCCCCAGCCCTGGGGCAGCCCCAGCTCCAGGCACTGGGCACCTCCCTGGGGATGGTCCAAGGCTGGGCCAGGACATGGCCTCCGGGTGGACCCAGCTTGGCAGGGTCCATGGCTGAGCAGGACAGGGCTGTGGGGAGCTGGAGATTGGCCGTGCTGCAGCAGCCCTGGGGCAGGGTCTGATGGGTCTGGGGGGCTGAAATGGGGTCCTGGGCCATGCACATGGTGGGGGGAGCCCTGGGGGTGGGCAGGGACAGGCAGACCTGGCAGTGCCTCAGGGCCATGGTGCTGAAATGAGTTGTTGCCCTGTAAAGCTGCATACAGTGCAGGCTGCCTTTTTGTTCTCAAAACCTTTCTATACAGCAATACTGATAATGGGGATGTTTGGGTATCCACATAAATCATGTACCTGACTTACTACAGCTGAACTGGCAACACAAGTATCTGCCCAGGCCAATTTCTTTCAGGTTGTCAGTGTGTGTAAAGTTGTCAGTGTGTGTAAAATTGCCAGTGAAGTAACTCCTCTCATTAGCAAATGGTTTTTGACTAGCTCTACCTTTATTCAGATGGTTCATACAAAGTTTAGGTATAACTGTTGAAGGACTAAAGTAATAATAAAAGGTAGCATAAAGGTGCTGCTGAAGCAATGGAATGTGGAGTAACAAACACATCTCATGGACTTAATGTAAAAAAAAATTATGGAAAGCAATAAATAATTTCAATTATTCATTAGGCATTTGTACTCCAGGTGGGTTATCCAGAATTACTTTATAGCTAATGGTGACTTGTTAGACTATGTATGACAGTTCAAAAGTATGATTTCTGTGTTATAGCAGTAATTTCAGGGGATTTGCAGACATAAGAAAACTGCTTTCAAGTGAACATGAAAAGTTTTCTTAAATGGTCACGCTTATTTTTCCCAAATTGCACTGTAAGTCAACTTCTTTGAACAATACATTCTGTCTTCTGTAAAAGTGACACTTCAAATGAAGCCGTGTCAGAGCACTATCGAATAATGAACACATAATATCTTCATAGATAGCTATCTGTTGTAATTACCTTGAATGAATTAAAAAAACAGACACTGGGCATACTTGGGGAACAGATTCTGTTTGAGTACATGTATCATTTGAAGATTTTAGTTCAAATTTGGCTCAAAAAGATCTTTTACAAAATGTATTGGCTTGAAATGTAGATGTTTAGTACTGAAAAAAGTGCTGAAAGTTTCAAGCCTAAACTAACTCCAAAAAATCAACCAAATCGATAAGGTCATTAACTACTTGCAATTCAGTTCTGTTACAAGCAGTATTAGGTCTCATGATAGCTAGATACTTTAAGACCACTTTATTGTTTTCCTTGCCTATAATTTTAGCTGAATTTATATGAATTATCTTGCTTCAGAGTTTTAGACAGAGAAGGCAAACATTTACCTGAAGTCATATTATAAACAAATATTATAAATAAGTATTGCATGCCTTTGACAATGCTCTGCACTCCAAGTCAAACTTCTTTTTCAGTTAAATATTGTTTGAAAAACTGAAATTTTATTCAGGTAATAGGAGTCCAAGACACTTATTTTTCTGAAAGTCTTGCCCAGGACCATAATTAATGGAAACAAGATTTTTTTTCCCATAAATAAATTCTAAACTATATTTTCTCACAAATAAACTATATTTTTCTTGCTATTCTGTGAACAAAATCAAACTGTTATACAAGTTGGTCTCTCACTGGCATACCGACTGCTTCAGTGGAATTAATTCCCCTGGGTGCCTGTATCAGATTTGCCCACTTTGTTCCTGAACATGAAGTTCAGTCAAAACAACAAAAACAGAGGAGGACCTTTTCTTCTTCAGTTTTGCAGTAAGTGACTAGGAAATGTTTTGTTTCCACAGGCATGAAAAGTTCTGTGGGCCCTTCCAAATGAAGCATCCATTATAGTGTTGCCTGTGATTTTCAAGGGACTGGATTTTCCTTCCATTTTTATTAGCTTCTGGTACAATCCAATATGAACTTATTTCTCCCAGTGCTAACGTATAGTTCTGCCTCCCAAATACTTGTAATCTGAAGCTGGTCAGATGAAGGAAAAGTCCAAAAATCTGAGAAGAGTGTTCACTCTTATACATTAATATATCAGAATAGAATTTCAAGAGTGAATTCCATACAATACAACGAAGGTTTCACAAATCATGGCTTAAAGAATCTGTTCAAAGCATAACACAGAGAAATGTATGTAGACATTAGTAAGTGAAACAGAAAAACTTATTTCCTTGGAGACTGCACAACAGCTAAAATGCAAGGCAAATTTACAGCCAATTAGGAGACAACATATGGAGATTTACTCATCTGCTGGCATGCAACAAGTGCTGGCAGACTTAAAAATGAAAATCTTCCTAGAAGCTTTATCATTCAAGAGTGTTTTGTGCTCTTCCTGACTCTGCCTCCCTTGAAATGAAATATTTTCCAAAGAATGCTCCATTTAATCATAACTAGTGCACAATGAAGAAAAAACCCATTTTTATATGTCTTTTGAATTTTGTTGACTCTTTTGTACAACTCTTAGGCTCAGCTTGAGAGCTAATATTCCACTGCAAATTTCAGCTGTACTGTGAATGCATAGGATCTGCTTTTCCTACAATTTTACACAGAGAATATGGCAAGTTCTGTTGTCCTGAACCTGTTAAAAATGGAGAACAACAGAAAGTTCTCATAATTTACAAGCCTGTTCTCTCTGTTCTTTGTCTTAGATCTGCTTATTTAGCAACTTTTTCCCTGCCTTGCTGGCTGTCTGGATATTAAACTCACAGCCCAACAGTAACAGCCATCAAGACCTGGACAGGCTGGAGAAGTGGGCCCAAGAGAACCTAATGAGGTTCAACAAGGCCAAGTGCAAGGCACTGTATTTGAACTTTTTTTTCCTCTGTCATTAGTTTTAAGCTCTTTTTTTTTTTTTTTTCTACTAATAACTATGAGCCAAATATCTGGAATAACAACTACCTCTGATCTGAGTCTTATTAGCTTACAGCAGAACTTCCTCTGGCTGTTACTCTTCCAGTTTTGTGTTTGTTTTCAACAAAGAGTGAAGCTGAGCAACAGTCACAACTATAGAGATTGTTTATTTTACTATTCCTGTCCTGAATTAAATCAATTTTTAACTTCTTGAAATGAGTCCGGAGGAGGACCACTAAGATGATCAGAGGGCTGGAACACCTCTCCTGTGAGGAAAGGTTGAGGGAACTGGGCTTGTTTAGCTTGGAGAAGAGAAGGTTCTGGGGAGACCTCATTGCGGCCTTCCAGTACCTGAAGGGAGCCTACAAACAGGAGGGGGAGTGACTGTTTACATGGGTTGATAGTGACAGGACCAGGCGGAATGGTTTTAAACTAAGAGAGGAGAGATTTAGGTTAGATATTAGGAGGAAATTTTTCACTCAGCGGGTGGTGAGGCACTGGAACAGGTTGCCCAGAGAAGTTGTGGATGCCCCATCCCTGGAAGCATTCAAGGCCAGGCTGGATGGGGCCCTGGGCAGGCTGCTCTAGTGGTTGGCAACCCTGCCCACAGCAGGGGGGTTGAAACTAGATGATCTTTAAGGTTCTTTTCAACCCAGGCCATTCTATGATTCTATGATTCTTGTTTTAGCTGTGCCTTGGCTTTCTGTTTCATGGCTGTCTCTTAGTAAATATTCTGTCTCTGGTGCAGCTGAATAACTCCACTGAATTATTGTGAAGTTAATTCCTCACCATATGCTCTGAACTGCTTCAGGATGTTTTGCTGTCGAAAACTATTATGCCTTAGAGTTTTGTGAGTTATGTATTATTTTGTCAGGGACAATTCAGAATTCTCTCACTAGGATTTTTTAAATTACAAACTGCTTTGTAGCATCCTTCTAGAGTGACTAGCTGATTCCTTATCCAGGTGACTGACTTCCTTGGAGGTATTTGAATTTTCTCTCTAGTATACGATATTTTGAATTATTTGTTGTGATGTGTTTAGAAAGTCATGGCTTAATCAAAGTTATTTCACTGTCTGCGAAGCTTATTATTTTACTAAAGCAAACTGTCCTAGAGACTTCCAATTGGGAATTCGAAACCTGTCTTTGCTACCACAACAACTTTATGTTGGGAAAAAATCTTCGGTCACTAAAAATAGATTTTAAACCAAAATATTTTCTTCCATTGCACTCATACTCCAGAAGTTTTTTTGGAAATTTAGAGGACACTAACTGCATTATTTTAAGGATTGGAGGTATTTGAATTTTCTCTCTAGTATATGATATTTTGAATTATTTGTTGTGATGTGTTTAGAAAGTCATGGCTTAATCAAAGTTATTTCACTGTCTGCGAAGCTTATTATTTTATTAAAGCAAACTGTCCTAGAGACCTCCAATTGGAAATTCAAAACCTGTCTTTGCTGCCACAACAACTTTATGTCGGGAAAAAATCTTCAGTCACTAAAAATAGCTTTTAAACCAAAATATTTTCTTCTATTGTACTCATACTCCAAAAGTTTTTTTTGAAATTTAGAGGACACTAACTGCATTGTTTTAAGGAGACTAGATGTTAAAGAACAGTAATTAATTCAGTTTTTCAGCAAATCGAATTACATGTCCATATTTTCTTTTTTATTATAGACTTTTATATAAATGTGCAGTTTGGAAACAAATATTCATTTCATTGTGATTTAAACAACAGAATTTTAAAGCAGTATACACCTTAAATTGAAATTACTGATACAAAATGAGTTGGCATTAACTCATCTGTGGGGTAATGTAATACTTGCTGCAGAAGATTTATATCTGAATTTTTCTGAAATGACAAAAGATAGTTAAGATGCAGTTATTTTTTTTTTTGAATTAATATTGTCAGCAGAATTAACGTCATCAGTAATATTTCTAGAGGTCTGGTTGGCAAAGTATGGTGTGCATACTTAATTTTTATGCATTCTTTGTTAGCCCTCTGAAAATCAGTGGCAGTATCCTGCAAGCATAGTATTACTTCAGGCATAATTGTTAGTATTCTTAACTCTGCAAACTGATGTTGCAGAGCACCCCATAGGTGTGCTCTGCAATCTTCATTTTTTGTGAAGTGTTTACCAGTTCCAATTTGACCTGGCACAGCAGAACATCTTCTTAAACGTACTCCGTAATTCTGGGCTTCGGAATGCAAAAATCATAGGGTCGATGATTGCATTGCACATTATGAGCGTTCCATTCACATGGAAAATGGACATGTAGCAGGCACAGTAAGGGTTGTGCGGACAAAACCTTGCTAAGAGTATGTGAAGAACAAAGGGGGCCCAGCAGCAAAGGAAAACTCCAAGGAAAATGGTCAGTGTAATGGCTCCTTTCATGTTAGTTCTCTGGTGGGCTGTGCTGGTTGGCAGTGAGGCAATCTTTTTAGCATGAGATCGAGCCAGGAGGAACATATGGACATAGAGGCACAGTATAAAAAACATCATTAAAGGGAACAGGATGGTGAAAGGGATGACTGTTGCTGCTTCATAGGAGAAGAGAGCAATGGCAATGCTACTGCCAGCACAGAACATCCAAATGATTGCCAAGATAACCAAGGCCCTTCTTAGTGTCATAATGTTATGGTAGCGCAAAGCATAGAAGATAGTGATGTATCTGTCTGCTGCAATAGCTAACAAACTGAAAATTGACCCCAATAAAGACAGAATGAACATGGAATCCATGGCATCATCCAGCTTCTTCTCAAAGTCCCCACGAGGTGTCAGGTACCCCATTTTGCACAAGATGATAAAGATGTTCTCGAGAGTTTTGTACAAGCTACCTAACATGTCTGAAATGGCTAAACTGCAAATGAAGAAGTACATGGGCAAGTGCAAATTCTTATTCCTAACAACAGCAATAAGGACAAGCAGATTTTCCAGTATTCCAGCAGCAGCAACAGTGAAAAAAACTTCCTCTGGCACCACGACCTGGGTGCAGTCTGTGATATTTAAGGAGAAATCACTTGTATTTTCAAGGGAAGGAATGCTTGTCTGCCCTGGGTGTTTGATTAGGTTGGAAGGTCTCTCAAAGCTCATTTCTTCTGGCCGTGGAAAGATTGTTGTTTCTCAGGGGTAGCTTTATTCTGAAGGTGACTTGACAGTCAGACCATTCTTCTTTTGATGAAGGCTTTCTCCTTCATCTGGAGCAATTTTAAGACTTGACGGAAATGCTTTGAATTTCTCCTACAATAAAACGTGTATAAACATAAATATCAAGAAGAAACCTACCACACAGATAGGGCGAAAACAGGTATTTCAAACATCACCTATTACAATGGAAGGAACATACATCATCATGAGAGAGAGGCCAGGTTGGTTTGGACAAACTGAGAGCTGCTCCAGGCTTCACTGAGCTTTAGATGAAAACAAAGTGTAAATTATCTTTTAGCTTCAAAGCAGTTTTAAAAAACATATATAGCTTTCTTTACCAAGGAGCATTCCACATATACTGAAATTGATCTGACAGTCTTCAAGAGTTTGACAATCTTTACTGACCCAGCTGTTTGTTTTGAGAAAGTCTGTAATTTCTCACCGGATTTGTGGTATTATTAGACACAAATGAGACCAATGCCAAAATAAACAGTTGTCCAGGACAGTAACGTGTTTACCACCACGTTGTCAGTGGTTAAATAAAAATGTCCTCAGCTTAGATATGAACGTTTGTAAATATTGATATTTTTCTCAGGCGTGTTAGATAGTAGTGAGAGACTTCTTTTGCATGAAATTCAAACTGTCTTGATTTGATGAACATATTTCTAATGCAGATTAAGATCCAAAGTACAATCTTTTCCTGGCTGTATTTTACAACTATCTAAAAGACCAAATGTTTATTTCAGCATCAAGACAATGTTTTTCTTTCTCCATGATGATCTTGATCTAAACTATATTGAAGCATCTATGAATCTTTTCCAAAGGATTTAGCTTTTTAGACTTTTCATTAATGTGTAAATGGATGTGATATTAATTTAGATTGGATATTACCAAGAGACCCACTTTTTCTTGTAGCTTTTACAGTCTCCTTTGTGAAACACAGATGCAGTTGCTATTTGGAATGTCCCCTTTTTTTAAAGAACTGATATATTCTCCCTCTGTATTAAAATTCAAAATGGCTTTTAATTGTTTGGCACTTTCATACCAGTAAGTCCTGGGAGGGAGAAGTCAAAAATTTTAATTACTTTGTATAAAAACAATGCCCTCTGCAAGTGTCAGTGGGTATCTGTAATCAGGACAGCTGAACTGCTGCTTGAATATGATTAGCCTTAATGCAGATGAATGTGTTTGGCCACTTTGCAATGGAAAACAGGTTTCTGACCTGGGTTTGCTGATTTTATCTTCTGAGATTGCCAGTAAGGTGCTACTTATGGTGAAGAGTGCTGAGTCTTGGACCACCAAGACCACCACAAGCTCACGTAAGAGAAAAAATTCAGATGAGTACCCTTACTTGTCTGGAAACAAAGGCTGTGTAGTGGAATAAATGAACTGTATTGCACTGCAGCACATGTGAACATTCTCAAAGACAATTAGGTCAACACCTGCCAGTATGTGAAAGAAGGAATTACTAACAAGAATAAGAGACTCAGCAATGTCTTTGTAATAATATGTTTTCCCTATTCTCACCTAGAGCTACCGTCACAGTTAAGTTTTATGATTTCTAATCTCGTAATTTGTTTAACAACTTAATTTTCACTCTTAATAGAAAGTCAACATGGACACTTTAGACAAAGCCTTATTTCAATGTGATTTAAACAGGACAATCGGTTGGCAAAAATGCATCTGTTAAGTCACTATTCTCTCAGAACCAATTTTCCAATAATATTTCTTTGCTGATACAGTCATATTGCTGAACTAAACTGCCTGACAAGCATGAAGGTTCCTTCATGGAAAATACAGTGTTATGAATGGCATGACATGTTACATCTGCTGCCTATCGTTTTACAGTAACTTCATATCAAGTACAGCATTTGTTTAGAACAGAGAACTTATAAGGGCTGTAGAGCAGTTATAGTAAACTGAATAATTACATTATACCACTTAATGATGTTTTCAAACAATAGACAGAAAAAGACATTATTTCAGAGACTCTCATTTCAGCACGTATACATGGCTATTGCACGCTATCTTATTAGGGTTCCGTCAAGGATGTTGCAAATTATCTCCTTTTCTGATGCTTCAGTGCGATGCACAGTCATACTTCTGTCTCAGACCTTCCAGACAGAAATATCTGTGTTTGTACAGAGGAGGTAAATCCAGTGATTGATCTATGCAATACACATTATATCATACATCTGCAATAAGTCCCTCATTTACAGGATTCTTTCACTGCCACAGATTTACCAGGTAGTGTGCATGAAACAGTTTAACACTCCTAAGCAGGTTAAGACAGACAGACTAGATATGGGATGTAAAGCTGTTGTGAACATAATGAGAAACCATGTTGTGTCCTAAAAGCTAATGGAAAAGCAGACACTTCGGAGCTTGGATACATGTTTCCATTGGCTACTGAAATTAGAACCAAGGCCATTTCACACAATGTTATAAATAATCATCAGGTGTAAAAAAAGTTTACCCTCTTGTGTTGTTTGCACTACAGATTTCCTCTCCACTGTCAATATCTTGCCAGTTTGCTTCATCATTGTATCGTCCAGATAAAGGGTTCATGCCATTCACCAGCACCGGTACCTGAAAGATCTCAGATTTGTATTTTGCAAGTATCTGCGAAGCCAACCTTTCACAGCTAGTGTTTATGTGTCAGAATTGTTAAAAATAGAACACGATAGTTTAAGAATAAAAAAGTGCCTTGTACTATAATAATTTCTTCCTGGCAATGACTGAACTATTTGGATTTTACCTTTCTCAAGGTCATTTACAGTGTAAGAATAAGCTTACCTGACTGTAGCAAGAAATGTAAAACAGTCAAAAAGAAATAAATGACAAAAAAGACCCTTTAAGTTTGAAATACATTTGCAAATGTAGCTGTATAACAAAAGGTGCAAAAACCTCAACCCATTCTTTTTCATGTTTAAATTAGATCCTGGAGGGAGAAATCAACAACTCAGTAACACTGGATATTCAGAAACATTATTTATCTAGAAAGAAGCAGTCTCCTGAGCTGGTATAATGGGCAATGAGCTGATGGGAATAGCTCATTGCATACATTTATAATATTATCAGCAATTTCTATTTGATTTGTAGTTATCTAAAGCAAGATGAAGCAGGAAACTGGGAGACTGGAAGCCAGGACTGGAAACTATACTGACAGTATTATGCAAATTTAGGAAACAAATATGATTCGGAGTACCTGCCAGTTGTGTTCATCCTCCATGATTATGGATTGGCTCTTTACAACACTCTTACACATGCAAAGCATGCTTGCATTGGAATATATTATACAGATAAAAGCCAGCTCCAGTACTTCAGCTTGTGACAAGGCTGAGATTGCCTCCAGGAATGCTGGGAGCTCTCAGCACTGTGCAGGATTAACCTTGGAAAAAAAGCATAATTCTCTCCTGTGTGCCCAGTGCCTGTGGATTACAGAAATTCAGTTTTCTTTACAGTATAAATGCAAATACTTGGCACCTGAAAGGTCTGGGAGTAATAGCTCGGCACTTGATTTTATTTTGTTTTAATTGGATGAAAACTTACAAATAAACAACACAGTTCCTTCAATCCCAAAGTGTTAAATAAACTGGCCTGGTCATCAGTAATAGCAACAAAAGTAATTTCAGCTGTGAAATAAAATGGCAAGATACAGTAAAAAAATTATATACTTTAAATACTGTGTAATTTCCCAGGGTTTTTTTGCATCTATTAATTTTTTTACTAGGAAACCATACCTCCCTATATTAGAGAGACCCCCAGCTGTATTTGCTCTCTAAACAGCTGGCAGTAAATAAAAACCGAAAGGGTATTGAGTAGTGTCTTGTGCTTTTGGACTGCACAAACCAGCTGTGATAACTGGCTAATTATGCAGATGCAATGATTTGTTTCTAGAACCATTAAATGTATTAATTCCCTGTCCTTCTATGTATATATATTTTTTTAAAAAAGTAATTTGTTAGTAATGAAAAAGAAAAGTGGTGTGTGTTTCAGACACAGTATATACAGTGTACTTCAAAATCCGTTCGGTATATACAGTAGTACATATTTGTCACCTGAAAAACCATGACCTTTTCTCAATCCAAAAAAGTCTCCAATGTGTTAACACATGCCTTCTGTCATTATCTCTAGCATTTCATCCCCAAAGCTGTTCAGTGTAAAAGCACTCGCTTAAATAAAGTACCTTGGGCATCAGGACACCTGGTACTAGTTACTCTGTTTGGTGCTGTTTAGAACAACCCTTTTCTGAAAATGACAGCGTGAGTCCCATATTCATTGGATGGGAGCTATATACATTTTTAGTCACTTCCATTCAAGCTGTTGCAAATCTGTATCAAAATATGTTTGACAAAAAACTATGGACCAATTTTTTTCTTGTTTTCAGCTTTTACATATATACAAGGCAGTTAAGAAGGAAGCAAACCACTTAAAACATTGATGTGGAGGCTTACTTTTTAAAACTGTAAAACAAATGAAAGGACAAACTTTTTTCCTCTTTTCTTTTCTTCTTTTCTTTTCTTTTCTTTTCTTTTCTTTTCTTTTCTTTTCTTTTCTTTTACCAGTAGGTAAGCAGTGGCTTTCATGGAGACAAAGGGAACTGGACGGGTTATAGGAAGGTAAGCCATGAGGACAGGCTGCTCCCTACGCTTTCTAATGGGTATTTCTTTTTGTCTACCATCTGGATTTAGGACTGAACAAGCAAGTAAGTGAAAAAGGGCACACAGAGCCTGATTCTGCCTTGCCCTGCACATTGTATAATTCTTTACAGGTGTTAAAAGTAACTGTTTCAGAGGAATTACCCTGCAATATCTACAGACTCCTTAAGGGCTCTGTTAGCTTGAAAGTTGCTGGCTCTGCCTCTCGTAGCTTTTCTGGCCATAGGTGAAGTGAAGACCTCTGGGTGTCTCAGAGTATTTGAATTATCTTGCTGACTTCTAGGTTGACTGTGATTAAGGCAACTCAACATGTCCCGTGTAAAAAAAACCAAACAGGTATCTGTCTGCTTAACGAACAGTAGCAGATCATATGTGAAACATCCTTAGCTATGATTTGTATTATTGTTAAACTCTTGAAGGAAATAGTTTTCTCAGATGGCCTGGATTTCAAATACTTTATCATTTATTAAGCAGAGCCAAGTTGTGCAGGACGTATCAGAGAAGTTGCTACTTAAATTTAATGGCAGCACAGTTGTTCAATAATGTATAAATATTGCTCCTTTTTGAACCAAGCTGTGAGGTGAAACTTGGAGCTTTCCTTTTTTCTGTGTGGAGGAGAGCTGACTGGTTACTTTATGAGAGGTTCTGGTTTCACAGCAAGCCCTGAGACAGCTTAGCAGCTTGCCCTCTCACTCCTGTCATCTCCCTTAAGCCTATCCAAGACCTTTCTTCCCTAAATAACACTAGCAATTATTAGTGTGTATATATCACTTTTATATATATCACTTATCTCCTTACACTATGGCATATGCTGAAAATTGGGTAGGCTGGCAGTGCCGACTGGTGCAGGGGCTGCAGTGCACTGTACTGACTGTGAGGTAGCTGCAGGTGTATTATTGTGTTTAGCCACTTGAGCAGTAGAGTGTGAGGCTCAGTGGAAATTTACTCAGGGTAAACTAGCACTTTGTGAACTCTTTGTTGCAATAACTGCTTTTCTACTTGTGCCAACACCATGCTGTCTCCATCCAGCTCAGGCATCTCCACCAGTGTAACAATCTCTATACAAACTGCAGCATGAGTAGTTCCTTGGTTTTGAAACTCGGATGCCAGGGTTCCTCCTCCACTAGGGCCTGAGTAACCAGCTCCTTCATCTTAGAAAACTACTCAAGGCCCTAAGGGCCCTTGGGAATCCTCTGGAAAATCTTGGTATTTCACAGCAGTAACTGCAAGGGCAAAAAAGTGTGCATTTGATAACTTTCTTTCTGAAGTTATCAGATGCACTATTTTGAGTTATTAAAACTCAAAAGGTCTGTATTTTAAACCACACGTTTTATGTTACAAACTTTGCTCAGTAAACACTGAACAAAAGTGCAGTTGTGATGCCAGAGTGACAGCACCAGTTTCCATCCTGTTCTGAATGTGAACAGTCTCAGCTTGCCTTTAAGTCTAACAGAAAGATCTCTTTCTAGGGAAGGTCTTGTAGAAACCCAAGTTTCCCCTGTACATAATAGAACAAAGTACTGTGTGTTCAGAGGACAGTGAGATATATGGACTGTGTCCTTATGTTTCATTGTTCAGTTGCTAAAATGTAAATCTTATAATTGAACAAAAAGTATACCATGAGAAACAAATTTGATACAGAGTACATTACTTGTGGTGCTGATACAAGAACAGTCTTTTTTCTTCTAAGACTTTTTTTTTTCATTCTTCAAAATTACATTCTAGGTAAAACAACATGAAATAAGGCTATGTGACAACTATGATGAAAATTTAAGATACTATGATACCTGATCTTTCATCTTGTCATCAGCAGAAATTTTATGATCACCACCAATTAGTATCCATAATCTTTTAGATAGTTTATTCTTTTGCTTTGATCTCCCTCTAGCGTTCAATAAAATAGGGTTAGACAGGTATTAATGACTGATTACATCTATTTTGGCTCCTCACATGTACCCAAGACACTATATAATGTTATCTAGCCTAATTTCAATTTCATGAACTGGCATCAGACCTAGATAAATGCTTGTTGTATAAGAGTGTTCACTGCTGATTGTCTTGGAGACTTACTGCATCAGAATAATGAATAGATGTCCCATATGATTTCAGTGTCTAGTACTTCCTTAGAATTAACTTAATGCCGACAGACATAGAGACAGTACTTTTTGAAAAAAAAAAAAAACAAAAAAACCAAACCGGAAAAGAGATTAAAAAAAGGAAGTGTATACATATACAAGCTAAATACAGTAAAAGATGTGTATCTAAAGCCACACATGTACCAACCTGGGCTAATTACTAGCAAAATATTATTCACGTGATTATAGTTGGGGCTTCCCCATAAGGAGGATTTCCGGAGTGAAATTAGGCTGAAAATCACACTTGCTGAAATTTTAAATGTCAGATATGTATGTATACATTGAAGAGAATTCTATATGCTAAGTTTTTTCCTGACTTTGGAAATTGTCTCAAAAAATTTTTCTGACTGGTTCAGAAACTGGACAGAGTGGAGGTCTTGCAGAGAATACAGATAAAGAAAATCTGAAAGATGGGTTTATTTCTTGTGGACACTTTTTTTTCTTTTCCCCTTAAGATCAACTTTGAAATAACACAATTACATGTTTGTTTTATGAATAAGGAAAAATGTCACTTTCGGAAAAGATTTCCTCATTCGTATGTAAGCTTAGGTATACTCAGCGTGCCATTATTTTATTGGCAACAACGAAAAATGCAATAAATTGTGTAAGCTATGGAGAAACTTATTGGTCAGGACTGCTTCTCTCTAGCCGTGCTAGTGTAGATTCATTCAAACCATGCACAGACCTGAGTATTTCAGAAAAGATACTGAAAGCAAGAAAAGTAAAAATGATTAAGAAAAGATGGACTGAGTTCTCATTATACTTTAAAAAAATCTTTGCAATAGCAGAGAGGAAAAGGAATTATTTAGGATGTTTATGAAGGATGTGACAAGGGCCATTAAAATGACTGTGAGAAAAAGAAATTAAATCTGAAACATCAGGAAACACTTTCTAATTGGTTAACTCCTTGCAGCATTATAATTTTTAATATACAATTGCTGAGACTGTAAGCTATGATGTTATCTCAAGTATCTAGAGCTAAAAAATTGCATAAAGTGTTGGAGATTATATAAAAGCACTTGTCTTGTCATGAGGCATAAACACGGAATACCCACAATATCATTAGTGAAATAACTCTCCTCACATCAAGTGTGTGGACATTTTATTAAAAATGAGCAACATATATAGAGAAAAACTAGAACCTGTAGAAAATAGAGGGCTGTAAATGCATCAGTGAACTAGTGATTGGTATTTTTCTTCCTTGTCCACTTTGGAGGGGCCTTACCCCCAGTGCAGACAGCTTGCTGTGCCCTGAGGAGGGGGAACTTTCACAAGTCATTTACCACAGAGCCATCACAGAAGAGAATGAAATTCAGTGAAGGTTTCTCCTATTTTTGCAGCTGGACAGTATATGTGATCTGGTGCTTTGTGAAGTTGTGATACATTAAGAAATATAATTATTAGTCTATCATAATTTACAACAACATAATCCACCTAAGAAAAAAAAAAAACCAAACCAAAACACCCCACCCTGTTGCTGAGGCAGGTAATTGCTTTGTAAGTGATATATTTACACCCTTCAGTCACATCCTTCACTCTAGTATCTCAGTCTCAATCTGTCCAAGTGACTAGATGAAAAGCTGCAATGATCAATGCCCACTAAATATACGTTTCTTTATTAAGATTGCAGTAGGCTGATTCATGCTTTTTTGAAACTTTGGTTACTGTGCTCCAGACTTCATAATCTACTTTTATTACACTATTATTTCTTATTTGCTTCCAGAATAAATTATTTTTAAGCCTATGTATAGCTGTAACTTTCTGCAAGAAATGAAAAATAATAGTGAATTTGAATTACAGGACAAATAGTTCTCTGGGATCATTGTAAAAATCAATCAAGAGGCCTTCAAGTGACATTTCTGAGGCCACTGCTGTGTTCTTATTCTTTCCAATAAATTATGAAGTTTCCAAGTAATAAAACCATCACAGATACGTTGTTATCAACAAGCATCAAGGAAGTCTCCTATACAAAAAAAAATTTAACTATTTATTGAAAAAGAAATTCTATGTTTCTGCTCTAAAGAAAGCAGCCCTCCTAAGTGTCTTTTTAGGAGCTGCCCATCTTTTTCTCTGGCCGTGATTGGCCCTGTAGTTGCAAACAAAGCAATACTTAAAGCAGATGGAACCACTAGAATAAGATTTTATATCTTTAAATGACAGAATATGAGGGTGTGGATTATATGCTGTTTAAGTGCATTATCTTGTAAACCCAAGTATGTCTTATTGAAAAAAAATGCATGAAATACAGGATCTGCTTTCCTGAGAGTTACTTATAAACATGATTGTGGTTATTATCTGGCCACTGAGCTAATGTATTTACATCTCTTTATGCTAAAAAGTAAAAATAGTGAAAAGATAATGATTAAAAATTAATTCAACAGATGGTTACTTTCTCTGGGAAACCTATAGAATGGGGGTGGGATGAAGAAAACACCTCTTTGAGATGCATCTTTTCAGAGCCATCTTTATGCCCATCGGTCTGGGAGGGAGGAATAATGAATAGGAAGAAAAATGTGGGAAGAATCAAACCTAGATTCTGCAAGCCCATAAAAATGCTTGCATTTGGAGTAGTGGCCACATAAAGCTTTATTCTGGTTGCACGTCAGCATCCAGTGCTGGCACAGCTTCTGCTATATGCAGAAGTAGCCAAAGTCTTGTTGAAAAAGTTGTGCTCTTATCCAAACTCACTTCTGGAGAGGTGTGGGAGGTTTATGAAAATACACCAAATTAAGTCATTCTAGCTTGTCTTTTCCATGCATTCGAATATGGAGCCCCATGGCAATGGTGCTGCACTACAACAAGTATTTCCAGTGCTGCACAGGTATCACAGAACTACATGCATATATGTGTGTGTGTGGTATCATTTGGATTCTGCATCTAGCCTAAAAAAGTAACAGGGAGAGTCAGAGGATAGATGTTAGTTCAGGTATCTGCATCAACTTGTGTTAGAAATGGGCATTTACTTTGCCCCAACTTTTCTTGTGGTCATCTCCTTCAAGGACAGAGACCTTTGCTGTCCTCTGCCTTCCTTTGCTGTGTGCCACAGTCTGACACAAGATTAAATATCTAAGAGTATTGTCAGATAGACTGCACCAAACCACACAGTCTTCTGTCAGTTATACTCCTGAAAATCTATGATAATGTCAGGTAGATCAGCTGAATTGCTCAATATTTACACTAGAGTAGGTGAGAACAGAATTTGGTCTCCCTGTAGCAGAGCGACTGCTACAAAGCTGTGCCTGGCAAGAGTAGCTCTCCTTGCATAATTCCCAGTCCAGATCCAGAAGAAGACTCATTGATGACCAGTTAGAGAGTCTCTGAGAGATGTGTGACCTCTGGCTGATGCAGTGAAAAAACTGAGGGGAACCAGGCAAAACAGTATCCAAAAGATAAACACTTCAGTGGAAGCTTTCCTACTGTATAGCTTAACTTCTTCAGGTGGTAAACAGGTAAATCCTACTCAAACTTCTTAAAAGAGGCATAAAACCCCCACCAAAGTTTTGCTTTAGAGAAGAATGATTTTAAGAGGAAAAATTTTAGGCAACATTAGAAATATGACACTTCATTCCACAAATAACACTGCATCTTTCACTACTTTGTCCAAATATTTTGTTCTGAGTTTTAGAAAGATTTAGTAACCCCCCGCTTACCTGCTGGTGAAACAACTTGTGAGTCAGTGTGCTGGTAACTCTGGGAACAAGATTACTTATAAAGGAAATGAAGCCAACATAGTCTTTGCGTAAAGGAAAGATTAGAACATCTAAATCAAAGAGAAAGACAGTTGCCTCATTGGCATAACCTTGAATTATGGTCACTTTAAAATAAATCATCTGCTGTCTCTGAACATATTTATAAGGAAAAAAAAAGAAAAGATGCCCATTCAAAGGGAAAAGATGCTATGTTTCAGCAGTGTTACCCTTTCCGCTACTTCTGATCTTCATAATCTCCCCTCCCAACATTTGGCAAACTGTAAATTGAGTCTATTCACAAGAAGACCATTGTCTGTATTATAAATAGTGTTTAAACATGAGGTAGATAATTGAGATGTTGTAGGATGTTTACTGCCCATCAAGATGATTGTCATTGTATTTGTTTTGCAATCTAAGGTCTCTAGTACTAAGGACACAACTGGTAGCTGAAGTGAAAAGTTAACAAGGTAGAGAGAACTTGGCAGCACCAAAGTCTAACTACCAGTCTGGATAAATTTAAGTAATCATTCCAGAGAACTGTTGTTCAGGTCATGAAGGCAAAAATTTACTGAGCTTTAACTATATTTAATGAAGAATAGGAGGTAACAGCATAAGTTGATTGCCTTAG
>NW_010125899.1:0-1231 GCF_000699245.1 Pterocles gutturalis | reverse complement strand
CTGTTAAATAATGGTTAAATAGCAATGTCAAAAGCAGAATCATATTCTTAACAGAATAAACTGAGAAAATTTGTTTGCTTCCAGGGAACCAAACAAAAGCTCAAGCCTGCTACAGAAAGGGTGAATTTGGGCTCAGGAACTGAGGATTTAATTAATTAATGTGCAGAAGGACTGGAGAAGACACAAACCCTCTGAAATTGGCAGTTTGACAGCTAAAGGGAGAGACATTTGTGTTCCTGGAACATAATAATTGGGGAGTAAAAGGCTTAGCAACACATCCAAGGGGAGGGGACCTGAAGAAGAAAAAAACTTTAGCAAATGGAAGATACATTTGTCATATTCGAGAGTCTTTCAGATTTTCAAGGCAGAAAAAAATCAGGTTCTTTGCACTGCTTTGGACCTGAAGACACTCATTAGGTGTCTTGGAAGTTAATTGTGGAAGGTCTTCACCACTTCTTCTGCTGTGAATTTCTGTTCTATACCAAGAGTACAATACACAGCCTAAGAGTGTATTGCATGCACAAAAAAAAGTTTGTACCATAAGGTATAATAAATAACTAATAAGTAAAAAAGTCTGTGAATTTGTGCTTAGATGTTATTTTTGTTGCAGAGAAAATAAACACAATAGAGGCACAGAGACTTCTCCACTCAGCCTTAGGCAACAAATAAGTTTAGATTAAGTCTGAATTGAGAATGAAGTAAAGAGTCAAAATTAATAATAACAATGTTTAGGGTCATGTACAATGAAAAAAAATCAATTTTTAGTGTTATTTAAGCCTGGAAAGTCAGAAGGTGTGTGCTGTCAACAAGAGAGTGGTATATTGATTTCACTGAATTCTAGCAATTTATGAGTTTATTAAAAATAATTTGGAACATGATTTGCCCTATGATCATGTTATCATCTTAAACCTTTGAGCAGAAGAGCAGAAGGCCCTCAGAGAAGTCTTCTTCAGATTACATTAGCCTAACACTCTAGAAGTCTCTACTAATATGTCAAATATCTGTGCTCAGGTGTAATGTGAATATTACTTGTAGCAGCCCAACAGAGCTGGCGCTCTAGGTGTGTGAGGAACAACATTGTGCCTTTTGTTCTATCTGCAGCTAACAAAACTTTCAGCCTCCAGGAGGCACATTAGTTACAAAGCTACAGCAGTAAAAGAGCTTCAGCTGCCTTTACTGTACTTTTGACCTGGCTATAGATGCTTTCCGCTGCTCATCAGAAATGTATGAC
>NW_010125898.1:0-36296 GCF_000699245.1 Pterocles gutturalis | reverse complement strand
GGGACGGGACCGTGCCGGGGGTCGGTTGGGTGCTGAGCCTGCTACTCGGCACGTACAGGACTTGTGTGCCGCCGGACAAGTGCAGACTGCTCTTTCCAGGTGTTTTCACTGAAATTGTAGCTTGAATTTTTTAAATTTTATATGTTCAGGGATGGAGTTGAGAAGCTTCTGGAGCTTTTACTAGACTGACTCACCTGCTGTGGAGTGCAGAGCAAAGGTAGGGCCTGGGTGAGTGGTTTTGCAGGTCTCACCTGGGCCCTGTGGCCAAAGAGACCTTGTTTGGTGACAACTTTCTGGTTTTAGCAAGGACTCAAGCCTTTCCTGTGTTCCATAGTGAAGGATTTAAACTGGCTTGGTAGTGGTTCTTCAGTGCAAACTGTTCAGAAGCGGTTCGTCTAGGACATGGTCTGAGACAGTCCATTGGTTTTTGAAAGATGATGCTTTCAGTGTAGTTCATAAATGCACTAACTAAAGCACTCAGTCTTGTGGTGTTTCTTGTTAAATTCCAGATTCTACATTTTGCATTGTATATGCTAGTGAAAAATGCAGAACTTGGAAAGCTGGGTTTATTTAACTAGCAGTTAGCAGGGTTGTCCAAATCCTGCTCGGTCTGCTAGGGTACAGGTGTGGGAACAGAAGCGTAGCTTCTGAAGTGTGTATAAACCGCAACATCAGTTCTTGTTATCCACATTTTAATAATGCTGGATTGTGTGCTTTGATGAAGTAAGAATTCATCTTTGGATTGATGCATCAAAAGCTGTTAGGTGTTGTGAGGAAGATGTGCATTTAGGAGAGTACGCTGGCAGAGATGTGTGTGATCCGTCTGTGATGGTACGTAAACCTGCATGAACAGATGTGTCAGCCCAGCAGGCCAGCTAAGAATGAAACTTCGAACCAAGCAGAAGATGGAGTTTTGCGGAGAGCTCTCTCTGCACATTGTGAATGGGATGAGCTGAATGGCACATGAAATGCCTACCAGTAATTGGGTACAAAATGGGCATTCTCAACATACAGAGAAGTGCCACGTTGCTTAGTGATGCGGGTTCCTTCCCTGTTGGCATGGGATGTGGTAGCCGTGAAGTTTTACTTCTATTTCTGCTTCTCTGGTTCCCTTAACCATGAGCAGGCATTTTTTCATGAAGGAGGAATTCCCGGGAAGGGGAAGAGTAGCTGCGTGCTCTCACTGCTGGATTCTGGGCTGTACCATTTTATATGCATTTAAATTTGCCTGCTGTTTTTCCGTGCCTCTACAACTAGATTAGAGAATTACAAGTACATGGAAAAAACAGTGTTTACTTGTGTATTTTCCTGGTTGCTTTTTTAATTAGTTATCGATTTTGCTCCGTAAGGGTTGTCAGTACTTAAAACAGTGAAGATGTGTATTTATTGGGTAATAACTGTGGAAGCTCTTTGCCAGGAGCTGTGTGCGAGGTCGGTACCTGCAGAGTGGCTCTCCAAGTGAGAGTACCCTTCAGAGGGAAGCACACTGCTGCTCTCCTGCAGAAAGCAGTAGGGATCCTCGAAAGCAGTAGTTTGTGGTCTGTATCTGCATCTCTTCTGCCATGTTGCTGCTCCTTTGGGAGGCACTGCTAATGAAGACAGAAGAATGGTCTCAATTCCTAAAAGTTTGACTAAAGTTTAGAATAATGTTGTGGTTTATAAAGCCAGAGGGACAGTTTTTGTTAAACACGTGGTGGGCTGAGGCAGGGACGGGGAGGGTTTCACTCACCACTTAGGGTCATGGGCAAGAAACAGACACGACTTGGGAAGAACAAGAAAACAACTGAATTTATTAACTGTTTACAACAAGAACCAAGATACTGAGAGAGAGGAAAAACCACATCTTAAAAAGGGACTTCTCCCCCACCCCTCCCTTCTTCCCAAGCCCAAAGGCTTTTTTCTGTCCCTTTTCCCCCCGGCGGCGCAGGGGGCAGGGATGGGGGTGCAGTCGGTCCCCGGTCCTTCCTCCTCAGGGGAGGGTCCTCACAGTCTGTCCCGGCTACAGCCTGGGGTCCCTTCTCACAGGACAGTCCTTCTCAAGAACTGCTCTGGCATGAGTCCTTTTCCACACAGGGCCACAGTCCCCTGAGAATTGCCTGGCTCTGGCGTGGGGCTTCCAGTTCCAACGTGGGGTCCTCCACGGCTGCATCTTCCTTCACCACATGGCAGGGGCGCTGCTGAGAGCGTTCTCTTCCATAACTCCGACCAAGTGTCTGCATGGCTGTCTCCTTCAACATCTTGCTCCTTTCTCCGCCGCAGGTCTTCATCGGCTCCCAGGAAAATGAGCTCTCGGGCGAGCCATGGCGGAGGCTTGGGCTATGGCAGGTCAGTTCACAGAAGCCAAGCAGGCAGCTGGAGGGCCGGACCGGCCCGCCTGAGCCGGGGCTGCCCCAACCCCATTGTTCCGTGCCCCCTCTTCAGTCTCTCATTGGCAGAGGCGCCGACTGGCTCAGCCCTGGCCTGGGGTGGGTCCAGCCTGGAGCCGGGGAAACTTCCAGCAGTTTCTCACCAGGGCTAGATCCCTGGTATTGCTTCCCCCACTGCCCCTCCTGGTTGCCAAACACTTGGAGCTGGGGTAGGGGTGAACCCTGAGCAGTCACTGACAGGAGCCACCGCTGTAACCCCTCCCTTGCCACCAGCGCAGACTGCGAGCTGCGGGAAACCTTCTGCAGCTCCTTTACAGGAGCCATTGCTGTGGCCCCTCCCAGCTACCAGACAAACCCACCACAAATCCATAACAAACAGTTATCTAAAGTTGTGGTTTGCTGTGCTACAAAGAAGTATCTGGTAGGTTCATACCTGTTGCACTGGTGTTTTTTTGCCGTTGTTTGCGTTTATGTTGGGGGAAGAAAAGAATGTTTTAGCTTTATGTATTTAAAACATGTATTTTTATGTCATTTAATTTACATTAAAAGTAGCATCTCCTATTCAGTTTAATGACTTAATAGGTCATTGGAATGTGGATTTTTTTGGGGGGATAGACTGTTTCTTAATGCCTGGTGTTTCAGCTGTCCAGCTGGCCTCTTCCTTTCAGATTGAATAGATTACAAGAAAATACCTTTTTGTGTTTGTATCGTAGTGTTCTGAAAAATGTTTATTTCTAAGCTGGAGGTTTCAGACAGTTACAGATACTGCAAAACAACTTTTTACGCACCCGCTTCTGCTCCTGGGAGGAGAGGTTGTTTTGAGATTTCGCTGCCTCACCAAGATATTTACAATCTCTCTTAAGAAGATTATCCCAACAGGGAGAATGTGTGGCTCTCCCAGCTCCTTGTGAATGTCACAATCTTCATTAGGCTGAAAAACTAAAAAAGAGCTGTAAGATGCTTTCGGAGAGCCTGAAGGAAACATACACGGTTGGTTAACGTGCATGTATGTGTAATTTGAGGAACAAGACTTTTACTACCAAGTGCTATAATATATAGTATTGTAAAATATTTTGATATTCAACTCCCATACCCAGTGTTTGTGTGCTTAGAAACTGTGTATTAATCACACCTTAAATGATGCAGTAACTATTTTTAATTTGCTTTTTAAGTGACACATAAAAATGGTAGTTCAGTAGTAGTCCCTGTATTTTCAGTCTAGAAAGCTGAAAATTCCTGCATCAAATAGACTGCTTAAGCTATGTAAATGCCCGTCTGGAGTTTCAGTAAACATCAGCACACATCCCCTGAGCCCTCCGGGTTCTTTAGCTTTCTCCTGTGCTGACGAGTGAGGGCCATGAATATGTGCTGAAGCCCTGCAAAGGCTGAGTTCTGAAAAATGTTTAGCTCCTATTCTGGACTTACTAAAAATCTTGGTCTGAAATGGAAATTTCAGTCTAAATTAATATTGTATTTTAAAATAATGTTTTCTCTGATAGTGTTCTAGGCATGTGGTTTTTGATAAGAATTGATGTCTGTGACTGCTGTAAGTTCATTTTCCTCGTTAAATGTAGTGTGTTGTCAGGTCAATGCAGGACAGCGAGGATTGTTCCCTTCCGCAGGGAAGGGAGGATTTGGGCTGTGCAGC
Source organism: Pterocles gutturalis (assembly GCF_000699245.1). Lineage (NCBI taxonomy): Eukaryota > Metazoa > Chordata > Aves > Pterocliformes > Pteroclidae > Pterocles > Pterocles gutturalis. The sequence continues at coordinate 32,282 of NW_010125898.1, read as the reverse complement.
TGTGTGTAAAGAGAGGTGGTGTTGGTGCTCGTGGTTGTTCCAGGTCTTACACACCATCGGGAGGTTTGTGATGTGAACAAGTAGAAAAACCAGCGATGTCAGTGCTCTTAAATACGGTGTCGAAGCCTGGAAACCCATTCCTCTTCTCTGCAGCTCTTTGGTTTGTTGTTTTCTGTGGCTGTGTGGGTCCAAAGGCTGATTGTTCTTGGATTCCTGCATGAACGCAGCGATACTCCCAGGAGCACCTGTGGATGGCTGGTGAGGTGTATGGGGTGCTCTGCTGTGTTCGTGTAGTTAGTGCTGGTGACAGCATGCTGCAAGTCAGGAAGGAACTGTTCTTCAGAACATTTTAGACCCCCGTGCAGAATTTCACACGATGCAGTTGGTACTTACTATTTCTTCTAATATTTTTGCTAGGGAAGAAGCATTTCTGTTTTGTGGTTAGGTGAAACTGAGCTATACGGGATTTGAAATGTGAAATCTGAAAGAAACTTCTTGATTCTCAGCTCTTTGCTTCGGTGCTGCTGTTAACCTCTGGAGTATTGATTTATGGCTTCAGAATAATCCCAAGCCATCTCTGAGAACGTAGGAAGTCTTTATGGATGGTAACGATCAGGGTTGTGGTAGGATCGTAAACCAATCTGTGAATGTGTCTAATTCTAGCTCAACTGTGATTTAGAAAAAAAGATTCATCTTTTAACAGTAGTTTTTGCTGTGTGCTGGCTGATGAATTCTGTGGAAGGAGTTAGATGCCTTTTTTGAGAGCAGAGTTACGGTAGAAATGTGTGTACTAGGGCTAATGGGTTTGGTTTATTTTTTTTTAAACAATATTAAGATTCTAATTGAAATTGATGCAGAAAAACAATGTAATGAATTCTGCTGAGGTATAACTATGATGATATTTTAACTTTAATTATAATTTTCTTACGGAAGATTTTTTTTTAGACTGAAACTGGCAGTGCAATGCTGTTTTTCTAGTGGGTTGTATAGACATGGACTGCCTGTTCCCTGCATCCTCTCAGGCAGGAGCAGCGGGCATGGTGGAGTTACTCGTGGTCAGAATCCAGCCCATGGACTGACAGTTGTATCATTCTTTTGACATCAAAAAGCATAAAAAGAGATTTGTCTAGTTTCAAGACAAAACTTGCTGTGCAGGAGGCAGTTTGCATCTGTGGAATTTGACTTTATGTGGTGTGAAGATGGTAGACCTTGGGCTTCTTTGTTTTTTTTCCTTCCCTGCAATATTTTGCGTGATTTACCCAAGACAGCACTGAAAATCGGGTTTAGCTCTAGTCTGGTTTAGATGGAATAGTTTTAATGGTAAATGTTGAAATTTTTGTTCTGTAAGTACATACCCATCGTCTGATAGGTGGCTTTCATATAGTGTTCCCTAAAGAATTTTGCCTTTCAGTAGTAAAAAAATCTCCAGGTTCTGCATATGGGGGAGGCTTTGTTATGTATATAAAACCTCTTGTAGATACTGAAATACTGGTTGTGTTCACATCTTGCTCTTGAAGTGTGTTTGGTTTGATGAGACACGGAATTTTCAGTTGGATTATTGTTGCTGCTCTGCAGTGAATCTTCTGTGTTCTAAAGCCGTTAATTTTAGCACTTGAAAAAAATAATGCTAGTTTGCTGCTAATGTAATTAATCTCCCTGAAATAAGTCCTGCTGTTCTAACTGAATGTCCACAAAGGAATTGAGCATCATTTAATTACACCTACTTCTCAAAGTTGTTCCAAGTGTCCCAGTGTATAAAAATACCCAATCGCTTTGACAGCTTCTCCTTGAAAATCGTATTCACAATAAAATCTTATAGGAACTTGATTTAGGACCGGATGACGCTGCTGTGAAGAAAGTGTTAACCTCTACCTTAGTGGTGAATAAGTTTTCAAACCTTTAATGTAGGTTGCTTGTAGACCGTCTTTAAATGTCAGTTTGGTTCTTTGCAGCTCTGCTGAGGGTTTAAAGCTCTAATTTAGCAATTACGGAGGATAACAAAGCAGGACACTGGAAAGGAGCTAGTCTAATTGATATCCGATTTTAAAGCTGTGTGTATGTGTGCACAGCGTTGTATGTGCTGCAGAAAGGTGGGTGCAGTTGTCATGAGAGGTTTTCTTGCTGTCAACTTGTTTTTTGGTGTTAGACTTCCCTGCAGAACACTAAACCTGGAGACCTTCAGATAGTTCGTGTGAATGCATCTACCTCCCTGACCCCCTGGAGATCGGTTGTGTTAGAAAACGTCCTCTGTTGTCCCTGGAGAGTATTGTGACGTTCTGCTGCTTTGATATTTCATGGACATCACCAAAGTCACACCTGGCTGTCCAGGCACACATCTCTTAATGCTTGGCTTGAGACAGACCAGACAATAAACAGTTATGAAAAGTAATTAACGGGTGCCTTGAGTTTAACAAACTAAAATGAGGGGGGGAAAGGGATGATATTTGCTTGAGGAGAACAAATGACTTGTCTAAAAATATGTATTTTTTTCATGAAGAAATTAGGAAAAACTGAGTGTGATGTAGAAATTATCACTTCATTCTAGGTGAGGGATCCCTGAACCAGAGTGCACCTCTAGATGAACCTCACAACCTAATGATCTATCCGATATGGATAATATTGATCACATATGCAGTGTATTACCTTGCGAATATCTGCCAGTTTCTAAAAGCTGCTGTTGTAAGGCTTGCAGAGCTTTGCTGTACTGTGGGCTGTGTAAGGTTCCCAGCAGAAAGGTGCTGGTTGTGTAACAGCCACACTTGTCAGAAACAGATAATCCTATCGCAACCGACAGAGCTCGGTGAAAGAATGGGGCAGCACTGTGACAGGCTTTGTTGAGAGATACACAATCAAGGTTACCAGATGCTTTTGCTCTTGTTAACCTTCTTCTTGATATTCTGGCCAAACTCAAGACAAAAGTTAACAAGGGATAAAAACCCACACCAGATGTTTTTTGCAGTTTCAGGTATAAAGTTGAATAAACAACTGTATAAAAGTGGGGAACGTTTGCAGGAAAATTTGGAAGCCTCATCTATACGGTGGACGCACTGTATAGAAATCTCCCAATTGCTGGGAAAGGTTCTCTAAATCCTTGCTGCAGCCAGGCTCTCCAGCGACTGCGGATCTCATCTTTTAATTCTGGGCATGTTGATTTTCACGTTATTTTTTCTTAGAACTGGGAGACTCTTTCTGTTTTGCAGTTGGTGTAATCAGATGTCCGATATGCCGCCAAGAATGCAGACAGATAGATCTGGTGGATAACTACTTTGTAAAGGACACGTCAGAAGCACCAAGCAGCTCTGATGAGAAGTCGGAACAGGTATGATGCTTTCCTGCCTGCCGGAATTGACACGCTGTTTTTGTCTCTGTGTGTTAATGCTTTCCAGGGGAACGGTGGTAACTGGCTGTTTCCCTTTGCAGGTGTGTACCAGCTGTGAAGATAATGCTAGTGCTGTTGGATTTTGTGTAGAGTGTGGGGAGTGGCTGTGCAAGACTTGCATAGAAGCTCATCAGCGAGTAAAATTTACTAAAGATCATATGATCAGAAAAAAAGAGGATGTGTCTTCAGGTGGGTGTTTGGGTATCACTTAGTGCTGCCTGTAGTAAAAACATTTCTCTTTGGCCCATGTAAAAAGAGAGGGGGAGAATTATTTAGGTAATGACCAGCTGTATGGCTTTCCCCAAAGGTTCGGGAGAAGTTTAGTGCAAAATTGGTAGCTCTAAAAATAGAGGAAAAAATAAATTTTAAACTAAAATAGGTTTTTTGCTGATACTTTGTATAGTTTGATGTCAATGTAAAAACTACCTTAAGTGCAGAAGAAACAGAATGAGACTGCAGTCTTTGAAAAGGATTTAGATCTGTTCTTTATAATCCTTTTTTTTATTTGAATGACTAACTAAATGAAGTTGTTGAAATCTGGAGAGCACTGACATATTTTTAATCTTATCCATTGGCTAAGGAAGTGAAATTACACATTTTGCTGTACTCGGTTATAAGGAGCAATTATAGTTCTCCCAGTAGAGAAGTATATACAGATAAGCTTATAATCATACTCAATATGATGTTACTGTTGTATTGATATTGCTGAGTAAATGTGGAATTTGAATTTATTTTAGGTTTATTATCTCTTACAGTTAGCAAAATTTAATGTGTGATGTGTGTGTACAGTTTTAGACATGCAGCTTTATTGGAAGTTAACTCTTAAACTATAGTCTGACTATATCGTATGTAACCCACTGAAGTAACGTGGAAAACATTCTCAAAAGAGGTAGAAGGTAATTGGATTTTAGCTTAGGAGATTTTATTTGTAAATGGGATAAAGGTCCTGATTTAAAGAGCCATATGTGCTACAGAGTCTGGATATATATGAAGACTGATCTTATTGAGGAAGAGAGATCTTGACATTTTGCGCGCTCTCTCTCTCTCTCTCTCTCCAGTTAAAATAAATTAAGATCTTCATGATTGTTTCATTGTGCCATTTCAAAAGAGTAACGCTGCTTTTGCTTTCTGCCAGCTCTCGTCAAAATCATATTAAGAGGTTTGCTGTTGAGCTTATTTCTTTTAGACAGCGATCTTATTTCACTTGCTCTATCAAATAAACTTTGTTTTTGGAGAGGTTTCTCTATATGTCTTAATAGGTATTGTTTAATAAGCAATACTACCTATTTAAACATATTAATCCTGGTGGATGAGAAACCCTTAAGGTGAAATCAAATTATTGGGCCCTACAAAGAGCTGCTAACGTTTTTCATGAGGAATGCTCAATCGTGACTTAGAACTCTGCTTCCCCTTCAGTATCCTGAGTGGGGAGGTGCCGAAAAATGGCTGTTCCAATGGAGTAGACTTTGTGTCAGAAATTCAGGTCGATGCTTATGAAGATGGAAGCCCACCTGTAGTTGGTGTGCGAGCATACGGCTGGAATGTAGTTGTCGTACAAGGATCCTTGGCAACTCTCTGGACTGTGGGGAATGACTGTTCATTGTTTCCTCAAAGGAGCCTGTTCCCTTCTTTCTTGTTAGCCTCCAAGTTATGCCCTGGAGACTTCACATTTCCATTGATGAGTGTCAGCTGTAGATGCGTGAGCGCTCTCTGTACTGTAACTTGCATGGTGTAACAAGCTTCAGAAATGTTGGAGGCTGAGGAAGACATTCATGTCTTAAACCTTACCTGCTGTATCTTCCAAGGGCTGCTTTCCTCTCTGCTAAGCTCAAAGTATCTTTAGAAGACCGTGCAGCAATTTCTAGTAAACTCAGAACTATTTTTTGATGTTATCTGTTACTTGTTTAAGTAGAAGAGTTAAGCAGTTTAGCGGGGATTTAAGTGACTCTTAACGCTGGCAATGTTTGCTTTGCATTTGCCACTTCAGTTGCACATGATTTAATGAGGTTTATAAAGGTTTTGAAGTGATAGTTTAGAAAACCTATGGGTGTTTGACAGTATAAAAGTTTGCGAGGTTTGATCAATCAGTAGGTGAGGTGAAATTGTGTGTAATTTAATGTTTAAACACGCATATACGATCCTTGGGGTTGTGCACACTTTTTATATTCTTACAGGTGCCAGTGTCAAAATGTTGAGTGTTTGTGATAGGAGAGGAATTCCTCCTTCTCTTTGACTACAGTAAAGTGGAGACAGCTGTAAACCCCTGTCACTGTAAATATTTCAGTGGGAACATATTGACAGTAACTTCAGGGTGAGAACAGGTCTGCAGTTCTTGGTTGTTACTTAGATTGGAAGTTAGTAGTTTTGCTCTTCAGATTGTCTAAATTTTATTTTAAAATGCAAAAATTGTTTATTTTTAAAAACAGAGGCCGTGGGAGCATCTGGTCAACGTCCTGTTTTCTGTCCTGTCCACAAACAAGAGCAGTTAAAACTTTTCTGTGAAACATGTGACAGGCTGACATGCAGAGACTGTCAGTTACTGGAACACAAAGAACACAGGTACCAGTATTACCATGTTTAATTCCTGTGGTGTGGTTTCTCAGAGGATGGAACGGCATTGATGTGAAACAGCTGGTCACTGTTATATTTACTCCTTGTTGGACTGAACCGGTGTGGAGTGCTAAAAACTTAAGTGATCGGTCGATTGAGCTTTGTCAGGTATCTTACGAGCAGATTCAAAAGAACATGGTCTGTGGAGATTTGGTGTGATTAAGGGTTAACTGGCCTGGTGTTTACCAGGGCTGTGGCTCTGTTCAGGACCTGAATAGAAATTCTACAGCCCTGAACACCTGGTGCTGTGAAGAAGCAAAATGATGTAGTGAGCCATGGGTGAGGTAGTTTTGTGAAAGGGCATCTTTTATTATGCAGCAGTCTTTCAATTTAGGGTAATTTTGTAAGGGAGGGTATAAATTTTGCCTCATATATTAATATATTTTTCTAGTACAGAGGGAAAAATTGTTTGGGTTTAGTTGATTGAAAGTTGCCTCACTCCAAGTAAAAAGCGATGGGTTTTGTCTGCAGAGCTTGCTTTTCTCTTAGTTGCTAGAAAAAGGTTGGAACCTCTTAAGATACATTAAAACTTCCTGCTCTTTAGCAGCTCTGTAATATAGTTGTTTGAATGTTTGGAAAAGTATCTTGCAATGTTATAATAGAGGATCTGGGGATAAATATGTATTTATCGGCTGCTGCAGTACTGCTTTTCCCTAGTAAGTCTACAACTAACACTTCTCTGTAAAGGTGCTTAACAGTAGGTTGCAATATTGAATTTAGTGTTTTTTTCCAGAGTTGTAATTATTCTCAGACTGCTACAGCAACCTCATGGAGAACTTTTATTTCTGAAATTACTACTATTGAAATATTAACAACTTTGAATATTCCTGCTGTTCTTTCATAGGCTTGGTCATAAATATCTTGAAAGACACCCTTGTCCGGAAAGCGTGGTCTCCCAGGATATGTTAACTAACTTTTTGTAGTTGGTTTCTTTGCATCTGCCTTGTGCATGATACTAACTGATTAACAGGTGTATCTTGTTCTGCTTATGTGTTCTCTTCCAGTAAGAGAAGAGAATACTTTGTTATTAACATGCTTTTTTGCAGAGTGTTCTTTAAAAATTGTTTTGTCTGCAGATGTGAATTACAGATGATTAGGGCGACTGCTTCATCTGCCACAAAGTAAAACTGGGATTTGAGAAAATCTGTAGATCTCCAAACATTTCAAATTTAGTGTCCTTTGGACTTTAGTAATGCTGCTTTTTGCATTATAGTGCCTAAAATCTTGTGATGCTGTCTGTCTGCAAGAGCTTTAGACTGTTCTTAGAAAAAGCAGCATTCGAACATAGCGACTGAGGATTCTAAACTCTTGTAGTTGAAACTTGTCTGTTGCTGGTACAAACTGAATGAAGAGGAGCAGAGCTGTTTCTGTTGTGAATAGTGTTCTCTTTGCTTAAGACTCTCTTACCATAATTGCGAGTAATTGGAATCAAGAAGCAGTGTTACTGTAAATTTGGTCATATACCCGAACAGTCTTTTCCTGTTGGATTAGACTGTGATGTTCTCCGAGATTTTGACAGAAGACAATGCTACTTTCTTCTCAGTTGTGGCTGGGAGATAGCGTAGGTCACTTCTAGTGCAGCTTATAAGATGCTTCACTTCAATTGTAGGAGTTTTCTTCCAGTTTGAATGTTGGGATTTAGTGCAGTGAAGAAGGGAATACATTCTGGGAACAAAAGGTTTCCCCATTGTTAACAAATTGTATTTCAGAAGCACAAAGTTTACTTACTGCAAAGACAAGAAGTGGCAGGTGACGGATGGGAACCCTGGGCTTTGGGGGTAGTCTGTTGGTAGTTGAGCAGTCAATCAGAAAAGACGAAAACTCTTGGAGCTGCTTAATTCCCCTTGCCATTTTCAACATGGGCATTTTGCTTCTCTTGCATTGTTAATTCCGCTGGATGTTAGGGAAATGCAACTAATTTCATTTCTTTTGAGATGTAGCTACTTGCACTCTCTTCAGAGGAAGTAATGGAAAGTGCCTTTGATACAGTAGCTCGTTGGTTGAAGGACTTGGAAGGGAATATGTTATTCGCTTAGAAAAAAAATAAGGTTTTTTTAATAGGAATATTTTCTTTTGGATTAAACTAATTCAGTCAAATATGAGCAGTATAATCTCAGCTGAAAAACTTTTTCTGGGATATGTTTATTTTGTACATAATTTAATGTGTGTTTAAGCTACTAGTGCATTTTTCTTACCCAACATTAGCAAAATGATTTGTCAAACTGCAGTTTCTGGTGTCGTCTTTAGCTGGTGTTCTGTAGCTTGCTGTCTTGTGGGACAATGCAGTACATTGTCTCCCTGTGTAGTTGGAATTCATAAGTCACCCACAGAGGTTCAGTCTTCTGAACACTTATGAAGGATTTTATCAGTACTGAAACACTTTTGCACACTGATCAGCATGCACACAGTTCAATTTTTCTGTGTTTTGTCATATTTTTTCAACATCTTATAGCTTTACATTTAAATTGGGATGTGCTTGGTTTCAGCACATTGCTCCTTGGCGATTGATATCCTGTTTTGTGTGTTGGAAAGGTATCAGTTTCTGGAAGAAGCTTTTCAGAACCAGAAGGGTGCAATAGAGAACTTATTGGCCAAACTTCTTGAGAAGAAGAATTATGTAAATTTTGCAGCTGCCCAAGTTCAGAATAGGTAAGTAACCCAAAATGCTTAACTTACTGTTACATTGCATTTTTAGTGAGTCACAGCAAGATGAATGGTGGGACTAGAGTAATACTTATATTTTAGTTGATTCTGTGTCTTGAGTTGTACTGGACTTAATTACTTTCCGGAATGTTTTCTTCCCTACAATACTATGCATCGGTAGGAAGATGTTGCAAGAAACAAATGTAAAAGATGAAGTCTTTTATGGCAACTTTGAGTAGAACCAAAGATGTGACACATTTATTACACTTGGGGGAAGGGGAAAAAAAAAGAGAACAGGAAAAAAAAAAACAAGGAATAGAAAAGGCAAGGTAAACCCATCTTATGGTTTCTGCTAAATTCAGCTCTAGGTGACAGCATTGGCTGTAGAGGTAGACAAGCTTTTCTGGAAATATTTTGGTTTAATGTGAATGTCTCTTTGATAAATGTGCAACAAAAATTTGTTTTGAAATTGAATAGGAAATTGGTTTTGGTTTTTAATTAGGCAAGCAAAATTTTGTGTAATTACCTGAAGGGAAGACAAGCTTTTCCTTAGGTAGTTTAACTTTAAAAAATTCCAGGGTTAGCTTAAATTCAGCATCATGTAGAATAATTGAATGTAGAGACGGAGCACATGATTGCTGCTGGCTCTTCACCCACCACCCACTGGTGGTGATGTGGTGTGCTGGAGGGCAGGGAATTCCACTGTGGCTCTCGGTGGTTTTGTGAGCTTTCTGCAAACTTTTAGGTCGTTTGCAAAATGACAGATCATCTGAAGAGGAAGTACAAGGGTAGAAGGAAGTGTACCAAAGATAGAAGGAGAAGTTCTGGTGCAAATTTTTAACTCCTAGTGGTAGCATACAATAGCATAAAAGTTTAAGACATATTTAAATTCTTCATAGTGAAAGAGACATGATACGGGTCTTGCCTGGGTATGTCTTGGTGTGTAAACATATAAAGTGTGTAAGCCATGTGGACCATTTCGTATTATTTTAAGTAAAACACAGGTGGTTAATTGAGATACTGTCTTGATCTCAGACTGTTTACATTTTTTTACAAAACTGAAGCTTTAGATGGCTTCTTTGAAAAAGTTGATTAAAGATTAATTCTCTGTTAGAAATCAAACAAGCTGTAAATTTTGCACTTATCAAAACTTGTTCAATACAGAAATTGTTCCTTCATTCTTCAAGGGTGGGAACATGCCTATGGTGTTTAGCATTTGGTGGCATAGCATAAAGTGACTGCCTGACAATACATTTCTCTTTTTTTAGGATAAAAGAAGTAAATGAAACTAACAAACGAGTAGAACAGGAAATCAAAGTGGCTATATTCACCCTCATCAATGAGATCAATAAAAAGGGAAAATCTCTCTTACAGCACCTTGAGGTACAGTTAAGACAAATAATGTTGTTCACTGTTTCCATTCCCTTGTTGAGAACCCACATTCCATGTTTGAAAACACTTTCTTTGGTGTGACTGCATGTGTCACAATAGTAATATTGCCTATGAATAGCATGTTGGAGTTAAATCTCTTTGTTTATCCTTCCATTAGCTGGAGCCTGTAGCTCCTTTAGTTTAACGTCAGATTAATTCAAAATCATGTTTATCATAAAGGAGTGCCTGAAAATCTTTCTGTGCTCTGTTTGCTGTATTTCTATATTATAATGTAATTCTAAGGTGTGTATAACCTAGTATTTTCCTCAAACAGCTTTTTGAGGTTCATGTAAGTGTATTAGCAGTGTTACGGTTGAGTTGCTGCTTTTTGTCTTCTTCTGAGACCTTGTCTAGAAGTTTTTCTTCAGAGAAACTCCCTGAGACAGGTCTGTGTACCTTGCGCACATCACAGATTGATGCAATGTGATGGATGCAATGCCTCTGCAAGTTTACATCATTCTTTGCTCTGTCAATTGTGCTGGGTTGTTAAAAGCAGTTTCCGTCCTTTTGCTTGTGGTAGGGGAGCAACAGGCTGGTATAAATTTTCACTCCTAGTGTCCTGCTGGCTGCTTTCCTGCTAAGACAGTGGTGGGCCTAATGGCAGTTGTTAGTGTTTGTGTCCTTTAGTGATTTTCACAACTGGTGTTGGCTTCTAACAAATCCTGACCATTTAGGTACACCTAGGTTTTCAAAGATATGGTAGTCTTACGTATTTGTACAGGAGATGTAGTGCTGGTATTTTAAGTTATATAGATTGTCATTGTAAAGGAGGTGATGGCTTTAAACATACTTTCCATCTAGCACATTCTGAATAAAAACTATATTCTGACTTTTATTTGAATCTGTGAAAATTGAGCTTATGATCACTTTTTATCTGAAGAGAGGAAATCCACCATAAGAAGTTAATTCATAGTATATTGCCAGTCTGCCATGAAATGACTGAAAATTTTAAGCTCAAGTAAATTACAATAGATTTATTCTGGTTAAGGAAGAGTTATTTGACAATGAAATAGAGTATTCCTGGAAGAAGAGAGTGTTTGATCAGGACTGAAATAAGTAATTTAAAATTACATGAGTAACTGAATTTTGGCTTTTCTTGTTTACCTAGCGTTTGTTAGAAGCTAGAAAAATCCATTGGAGACTTTCCTTTTTGTGAGGATGTAACCGTTGCCCGATCGTGTTAACCCTGAAGATTCACTACTGCAACCCACTTTTTTAGCACGAGTTTTAGAGCCGGCAGGCTGTCAGAGGCTGGAGGCTGCTGAGTTTACTAGCTGGGCTCGGGAGGTGTTTGGAGGCAGTTTCTGGTTGACATAGGAGCTGGTGCTGAGAGCACCTGGGCCACCACTGTTGCTGTCTCTGCCAGCTGCTGCCGTGGTGGCAGTTGCAGGAACGCCAGGGCAACCCCCAGGACAGAGCTGGCAGTTTTGTTGGGCCCTGGTCTGGGTTGCTCCTCCCGTTCCATCGTGCTGCTGTGCCTCTGGCAACGTGAGGAAGAGAACTGCTCTTCTTTTAGGAGTTGACGTTTTCCTGGGATAAAGCAGAGGCTCTTTTCTGAGCCCATGGTTTTCCCTGCGCTTTGATACCTCTGGGAAGAATGGCAGCATGGAATAATAGAGAATTATTACTTGGTGGTTCTAGCCACTCTGGATATGAGCATTGGTATAAGCTGCTTTGCTTCTGACATTTTTTTTTTGCTCTAAGAACTGTGATAGTGGTTCATACTTTCCTCTTAAATATGAAGTCCCCATTGTAATGAAGTTTGTTTCTTTGTAGAATGTGACAAAGGAGAGACAGATGAAGTTAATACAACAACAAAATGACATTACTGGTCTTTCACGGCAAGTGAAGCATGTGATGAACTTCACTAATTGGGCTATTGCAAGCGGCAGCAGTACTGCTTTGCTGTACAGTAAACGACTGGTAAGGAAGCTTCCTCTAACTTGTCTGTACAGTACAGAAAATAGAATGTTCATTCAAAAGAATTTTCTAAGTATTGTGTAGCTTATATGCAAGGAAGGGACAATGGGTTGTTCATGCTTTTTAAGAAAGAAAAAAACCCCCAAAACAAAACAACAAAAAAACCCCCCAAAAAGCCCTCTTTTGTAATAATGGGATAAATTTTCCAACTTGTACACCGCTTTTCATGAATTAAGGACTTAAGTTTTATTGTAGAAGGAATGGGGTCAAGCTCTGTAAAGGCATCTCGGTGGCTCACTTGAGTCATTGCAGAAGTAGCATTGTTGTGTAACTGCTCTGTAATCACCTCAGAAGTTGAGTAAAAAATTAGTCGTACAGTGGGTGATTTTCCTGGTGAACGGAGTGCTTTCTAGGCTACTAACCAAACTTGCTATTGGCAGTCCTTTTGGTGATCTAGCAGTCTGAACTTGCTGGGCAAGTACACACTGCTTAACATTCTTGTTCTTTATTTCGTTGTCATCAGCCGTCTTATTTTTGTTTTCCATCAGATAACATTCCAGTTACGTCATATTTTGAAGGCACGTTGTGATCCTGTCCCAGCTGCCAATGGAGCAATACGTTTCCATTGTGACCCTACGTTCTGGGCGAAGAACGTCGTCAATTTAGGTGAGAAAATTGTGTGTGTTTATTCTGTTCAGGTCATATTTGTAGTTTTACAATTTGTTTTTCTTGTAGTCTTGAGTTTTCTTTTTGATTCTCTTACGTATGGTTATGGAGACTTAAGAAGAAAATTTCAAACTTAAATTGCTTTGTTACTGCCCCTGAGGAAAATGAATTAGAAACACCTGAATATTCCGCATTTATCAACCTTTGGATGATGATGGAGACTTAATTGTTCACTAGTTCTGGTTTTTTGTTTGTTTTGTTTAGGTAACCTTGTCATTGAAAATAAACCAACTCCTAGTTACACTCCTAATGTAGTGGTTGGACAAGCTCCTCCAGGAACAAACCACATCAACAAAGCTCCAGGACAAATCAATCTGGCACAGCTTCGACTTCAGCATATGCAGCAGCAAGTGTATGCACAAAAGCATCAGCAGCTGCAGCAGATGAGGGTGGCGCAGCCACCTGGGTCAGTTCCCAGGCAGACGAGTTCGCAAGTCTTACAGCAGCAGGTAAGTATCTTGTATGTTCTCATTTCACTTTTTGCTCTAACACCCAGACTTAAATTGCCCTGCCAAATATAAACTTACAAAGCAGTTTATAAACATGAAAATTGAAATTTGACATACTTTAAATATGCCAGCTATTGGCTTTGCTTAATGTTATGTAACTATTAAACCTACTGCTGTGGAAAGAGATTGGCTTCTTTTTTCCATGTTAAAAGCAAAAGTTTTAAAAAACAAAAACCCTTGCAGCCTCCCAGGTTGATCAGCATGCAGACCATGCAGAGGGGTAACATGAACTGTGGGGCTTACCAAGCACATCAGATGAGAATGGCTCAGAATGCTGCTCGTATACCAGGAATACCACGCCACAATGGACCACAATACTCCATGATGCAACCTCACCTTCAAAGACAAGTATATCCTGTGTACACGCTTAATTTGTGCCATTGTGCCAAAGTTCATTACAGTAGATGATACTTCCAGCTGTAAATGTGTTTATCTGTAACACAACTCACAGCTACACACATTTATGTGCTTTTTCATGTTGCATACTGTACTGTGACATTTTTACTAAACATAAGAAAACTCAAACCTTAATGAAAATTAATTCTAATATTTGTACTGCATTTTAGTTCTGGGAAACAAAACATTTCCATCTTTCACTTTTCAGTGACGTTCAGCTTTCTTGGAGAATAATCAGGAATAGTGAAGTTCAAAGTGGTGTAGTTGGGAGTTTTTAATGAAACCAAATTCTAAAGTGTGTTTAAATTCAAAACTGAAGCATGATGCAGAGCTCTGCATACCATTAAGAATAAAAATTATTGAAATGAATGTTAATGTGACTGGAAAACTGAAAATTATAATACTTAAAACAGTTACTCTCAAAAAAAAAGTTTGTAGACAGACATATGGACTCTAAAGTTGTCTTTGGAGAAAGTAATTGCTTTGAGAAAATATAACTATATATGAAAATAATTTGGCAGAAGAGGTGCTGTATATTTAAATATCTAGCCCCATAAAGTGTTTTTTCTTTACAAGTAAATAGAAATAGCAATTGCTTTGCATTCAGTGCCATCAGGTTATGTTGATAGAAATGTGAGTTTATATGTTCTCCCCCAACCCCATTTTTTTGTTGAGGACCATCATGTAATGCACGTGTTGCAGTTTTACATGTAGTGGATGTCTGACTTGTCTGTAATGCAGTCATGGTCTCTTCTCTTTTCCTACAGCATTCGAACCCTGGGCATGCGGGGCCTTTTCCAGTTGTTTCCGTGCACAACACCACTATTAATCCAACTAGTCCTACTACAGCAACAATGGCGAGTGCAAACCGTGGTCCAACAAGTCCATCTGTTACATCAATCGAGCTCATTCCTTCTGTAACAAACCCAGAGAATTTACCTTCCCTGCCAGATATCCCGCCCATCCAGGTCAGTGGAGATCAGACACTTGTGCTTTCAGTGAAGTGATGAGCTGCTTTCCTTTCTGTGTATTTTTTATTTGGATACCTGTACTTGTCAGTGCAATGGTATAGTTAGTTGTCATTTAAAGTGAAAGAATTAAAATCTTCAGTCCTTGACTTGAGCATGCAACTCTTTTTACTACATAGGGCTGACCTGCTTGACATGTGTGACCCTTTAGATTAGTCAGTATTTAATGGCTCTTCTGTAGTAGAATTGATACTTAGATTAGTTAATCCCAAGTACTGTGTTCGCTTCCTTTCTTCCACAAGGCTATCACGTGGGGAGGTATCCCTAGAATAGTTATGTATGTCTGATGTCTTGAATGGCGATTTATTCAGAGTTAGAGTTTCCTGGCACTCCTCTGTCATGTTCCTGAACGTAACAATCAAACACAGGCAGTACAGAGACAAGGTGTCCCACTGCCCTGCTTTCCTACAAAACACGAGTATGACTGGTTATGAGTGGTTCAGCTGTATGTGTCTAAAGTTTGTGATACACCAACTTGGAAATCATTGTTAGTGGGACAATCTAAAACATAAACATGCAGAATTCCGTTAAGGTGCTCTTTTTTTATACCTGTTCATGTAATAGCTGTTGCAGATTTTAGTTGATGAAAGAGTTGAACAGGAAGCTATTAGTCTTTCAAGTTCCTTGCACAGTCATAGAAACCCGCTTGGAATAGAATCTGTTTCAAACGCCTTATTTGCAATTACGCTGTCTTGCAGTTGATAGCTTTAAGCAGTTGAAGTAATAGGGTACCTGTTCCCTTGTTTTTAATAGATACTAAAATCTGTGAAAAAAGTGAATGGGAGGGAGGGAGATTTCATATTATGCTAAGGAAAAATAAATTCATGGTTTCCTCTTAATATGTTAATTGTGGAATAGCTCTTGCAACGATAGTACTCTAGTAGTTCGTGTGACTAACACACTGAACATTTGGGAACCAAAAGGTTTGGAATGACCTAGAGTAAGCGCAGCCTGTGACCATACCGGAAGAACTCAGATATTTAGGGAGCTTTTGAAAAAAATCTTACTTTCTGCTTCTGACTGTGTGTTTCTGTTTTGAAAGACTGATCTCTGTGTGAAACTGTTAAAATGTTTGCTGGTGTCCTGAGTTCTTGAAGGGATAGTGAACAGTTCTGGTAAAGATACTGATCAGAGTTTAAAGATGTGGAACTATTAAGAAACTTTAATTCGGCCTCTCTGATTCAGACTTTTGTTTTTGCTTCTTAGCTTGAAGATGCTGGTTCAAGCAGTTTAGATAACCTTCTAAGTAGATACATTACAGGCAGCCACCTACCCCCACAACCCACAAGTACAATGAATCCCTCCCCAGGACCTTCAGCTCTATCTCCAGGGTCATCAGGTAAATGTGATGGGTATTTCTAGTGATTCTAGGAGGTGATGGGTATTTCTGGTATTTAATCTCTGCAAGATTATTGTAAGATTCTGTGAATGAGTGGTTGCAGCAGTGGAACTTACTCTGTTTCTCAAAACCTGCATGCAAAACGTACAGTGTCTGCTTTTCTTTACTGGTGGATGTCAGTGGATAAAATTTGAGGACTTAATGGGCTGAGGGCTATAGTTTGGATGGGTGAAATAATTATTGTGACTCTAACAACAGCATGTTGTCTGCGTTTATTTGATGGGGCGTGACAGACCTTTGTTCTGATCAAACGACTGAGAGAGCAGCTGTCTTATGTGAGTTATTAAATTAGGATATTCTAGCAGCACTTCTGGGATTACTTAGCAGTAGTCATTCATTTTATTGCAGAATGTAAATTTGTACCAAGTCAACTTCTGTGCTTCTTTGCAGGTTTATCCAACTCCCATACGCCTGTGAGGCCACCTAGTACCTCCAGCACAGGTAGCAGAGGAAGGTGAGTATGTTACATTAATGCTGCCAGGCTGAAAAATCAGACATGAAGAATTCAAAAAATGATTTCACAACGGGTCAATACAGCTTTGATATAGCTGTGACCCACTAATGGAAAAAGGCTTATGTGAAGCAGATTTTTTTTTCCTTCACTATGATTCTCTGCTGTCTTGTAAATTTGAGCTAATTTGTAAATGTTCTGACATGTTTTGCCTTTGAAATTGTTCAGGAATCGGTCACTTAAATTTCTTTGCTCTAATGAGTTTTCCTGGTATCTTTCTAGCTGTGGCTCCTCGGGCAGAACTGCTGAGAAGACTGGTGTTAACTTCAGGTCTGACCAAGTGAAAGTCAAGCAAGAGCCAGGGACAGAGGAAGAGATATGCAGTTTCTCAGGAACAGTAAAACAGGAAAAAACAGAGGATGGCAGAAGGAGTGCTTGCATGGTAAAGTTAGTTTGTCTATGACTCATATTCTGTTAACAGCCCTGAAGATCAAGAGGTATTTTGCTCCCTGGCAGTACATCTGGACTCTAAGTGTGGTCCAGCTCGAGTGGTGAGCTGTCTGTTTTTGTACTACTGCTAAGACTGCTCATTACTGGGAGTTTGTGACAGAGGTGCCAGTAAGCTGGCGATGAGACTTGGAACAATAGCTTGCTGGCTTATGTTGAACAAATAAACATTAAATGATGGCAGACATTTCCCTTCCTGATTTGGACAGGACTTGACCTAGCAATGTGGATGCAAACACACCCAGTCCGTGTCGGTTTTATGTGTTATGATAGGTAGTTGTGCATTGAAAGTGGTCTGATAGAACACAAAACTTAATCTCAGTTTAGTCCATGTTGAGGAATTTATTACATCCTTTAATACTATGCTCTGACAGACACTGGATGGTCTGTTATGTAAATTTTATCTTTAGCTATTAAAATTAAATACACCCATCAGTGTAGCATGTTTGCTGCTTTTTTCCCTAAATAATAAAAGCTGTAAGTAACCCATTAGTAGTAGTTCCTGCACAGTCATGTGTATGTGATTACACTGAGAAGTCTTCCAATCAGTCAAAAGTTTTTATGCCAAAGCATAAATAAAACATTTGTGCAAGTGAATATTTTTCAGTGTTTCCCAGCTATACTTGATTTAATGGGATTGTGTACTGGGAGGAGGGTGATGGATTTGAGGATTTTTCCTAATGACAGTGAAGGTATATTTTTAACAGCTTATCAGTGTGTTTGGCTTGAAAAGTTTGTTGATCGTGTTATATATCAGTAGAAGTGAGTCTGTCCTTGAAATGGTGAACTTGTGAAAAAGTACTTTTTGATACTGCATGCAGCTGAGGTCTTTATGATGATTTGCCACTTATTTTGGGAAATGCATATAGTACCTTTAGATGGTGGATGGCTTTTGACTTCCAACATGCGAAGAAAGATGCCCTTGTAAAACTGACTCTGATTTTGATGTGCTACTTTCATTTCAGCTTAGCAGTCCTGAGAGCAGCTTGACACCACCACTATCCACTAACTTGCATCTGGAAAGTGAATTAGATGCATTAGGAAGTCTTGAAAATCATGTAAAAATGGAACCAGCAGATTTAAGTGAAAGCTGCAAGCAGTCTGGACATAGCCTTGTAAATGGAAAATCCCCAGTGCGGAGTCTAATGCACCGATCAGCTAGAATTGGCGGAGAAGGCATTAACAAAGACGATGATCCAAATGAAGACTGGTGTGCTGTATGCCAAAACGGAGGGGATCTGTTATGTTGTGAAAAGTGCCCAAAGGTGTTTCACCTGACCTGTCACGTACCAACGCTCCTCAGCTTTCCAAGGTACCAGAAACAGTGTAATGGCTCCTGAGAACAGCTCTGTGGTCTCGTTCATAGGGTAGATTTCAGCGCAGTACCAGAACTGGTATTTCCTCAGCTAGTTCTGGATGATTTCTTGCCAGTAAAAAAATCTGACATTTAAAGGCGTACTTGAATTGTTTTGTGTGTGGCTGGTCAGTGTGCACCTGATAAACATACGGTCTCTCAAACTGTGATTCTGTTAAGTAAAGTTCATTTTCAAGTCATGGTGAGAAAGGTGGTGTAAAGTGTTAGAACGTACCTGGGAGAGGAGTATGAGGGCAGGAAAGATGGCCTTGACTGGCAGAATTACCTCAAGCATTAAGGGTTATTCCTTATATTTGGATATCCAGGTCTTTACTACAGCACAGTGTAAATTTGTAAGAGCTAATGAAAGAATCTTTGTAGTCATCACTGACGAAATTTTGTCCCTGGATATCTGGAATAATTGTGTTTATTTCTGTTTAGTGGAGAATGGATATGTACGTTCTGCAGAGACCTGAGCAAACCAGAAGTAGAATACGATTGTGACAATTCACAACACAACAAGAAAGGGAAGACAGCCCAAGGCCTGAGTCCTGTGGACCAAAGGGTATGTCTCAGGGCTGTGGGAATCTGTTTCCTAGAAAAAAGTACTTCCTCACGTTAGCTGTCCCCCACTGTTTCTTGAAGATGTTTTTGCTGTGGCTGCAGCAAATTAAATATAGTTGTAGCTTTGCAAAAAACCCGAAATGAGTAATGAGATCTTTCCTGCTGTGACCACGTATCCAGGTGTTGGTGACTGTGTGGGAGTGCTCCATTCCATTGGGACTGTCATCATCCAGTAGCTAACACTTGCATGTAAACACATGTTCTGTGTTTAAATGCATCCTTTAACATGTATTGCTCTCATCAGTGTTAGAAGTTCTTTGCATTTAAGTTTATATCAACCTTCATAAAAACAAGTTTAGTAATTAGGTGCATTCTTGTGGAAAGTGTAGGGACCTTAACAGTCAGAATTATTTTTAGCTTTATCAGTCAGCCTGTGCATAAAATGTTAGAGTATTATCCAAAGTATTCCTCCAAAGGAATTACAAGCAAAGGAAAAAAAAATGTTTCAACAGGGAATTCGTAGAACTCATGGAAACACTCTGGCTTTGGTTTCAATTTGTTTAATTTTATCTTGTGGAGTAAAGAAAGGTCTGCAACTCAGTCCTTTCCTGTTACATGCAGTTATGGTTGGACAAAAGCACTTGTAGTTTTTTTTTTTTTTTTTTTAATTTGACTGTATATTAGTGTGGCTCTTCATGTTTTATCTTAGCCCTAGGCTTTTGTTTAGGAAGAAGAAAGAAAAAAGGGAGTAAATTTCTGTTACGTGAACAGTAAGGTGGTGTTCTGCACTCTCAGCAGTGCCCTCCTAAGAACTGTACATTTGAAATTAGGCTCGTGGGGATTGCATTTACCTTTTGTAGTACTAAGCTGCTCAAGTACAAACCTATTTAATATAGGGAAATATGAACTTCTTGTGTGAGGATAAATGAAGAATATTAATGTGAAGCTGTTTATTTTTTATAAGAAATGTGAACGTCTCCTGCTTTACCTGTATTGTCATGAGCTGAGCATTGAATTTCAAGAGCCAGTCCCAGCCTCGGTGAGTCTCCTGAAAAATAGTTTGTGATTTATTTTTGGCATAGCATCTCTAAAAGTCTAGGGTTGAGTTCGGGAAGGAACTGACTGCTTTTACTTGAAGCAGGTCCCCTTGATCATTCAGTATTTCGTGGTTATGAGAGAGACAGAAGCTGGTTCTGTAGCTTCTCCATGCAGAGGCTCTGTTCCCAGTCTCAAACCCAGATATTTAAAATTACTTTCAATTAGCAGTTGTTGAATTGGAAGAGGATATCTCAGGATATCCATGGAATTCAAAACACTTTAGGAGAGCTTTCTTCTTTTCTTTTTCTTTTTTGGACAATCTTTTAAATGAAAGGAGGAAAGAAACTGCTTTGACTCTTCTGGTTTCAGCTGTCAAAGACATATAGTAAAAAGCATTGCTGTGCTATGATAGACACCAAAGGTTAGAAAGAACTGAAAGAGTTTTGAGGAAAGGAAGTTGTTCTCACTTGCTGAACATGCATGTAGTGCATGATAAGATTAGCTGATTGATGTTTTGATAAGTGAAGAAACTCAACTGCTTCTGTGAACTGTGTAGTCATTGTAGTGGTAAATCACTGTTTGTTTTTTACAGATACCAAACTATTATAAAATAATAAAGAAACCAATGGATTTATCTACAGTGAAGAAGAAACTGCAAAAGAAGCATTCCCAACACTACCAGACTCCTGAGGATTTTGTGGCAGATGTCCGGTTGATCTTCAAGAACTGTGAAAGGTTTAATGAAGTATGTTAACTTCCAATCTGTATACTTTTTTTTTAGATTCAGATTTATTTCAACATTTTGTGCAGCTTCTCCAATTAAAGGCTCTGCTTCCAGTTGTAACTTCTGCTTATGGAACAGATGCTGAATCAGACACTTAAAAACCAATCAAAACAAAGCAAATGCAGTTAGAACTACCTCAGTCTTTAAACGGGGAAATAAGGCTTTAACAGAGGGAACTTTTAAAGTGCATTCCCTGGTATGGGTGTATGACTGCGGAGAAGGGTGACCTTGTTACTGTACAGCAGACGGATTGTGGAAGTGCGCAGGAAGTGTGGTAATGGAGACAGTCAAGCAGTCCTTAAAACTGCCTCCAGCTGTACAGGTGATTGTTCTTATACTCCTGAAACGTGGCAGAGCCCTATTGAGGAAACCTTCTCTGCTGAGGAAAAGTGCCTTTCTGCGGAATATTCTGCTGCTACCTCATGCAGGCTGAACCCAGAAGAGCCCAGTGTTCGTTATGCCTGGTGCTTTAGCTCGTGGGTGCTTGGCCTCTCACAAAAGTCAGCTTTCAGTAGATAACTTTTGTATGGAGTCGTATTTTTGAGAGATGTGGAAAGCTGACTTATTTTGCAATGCACCCATTGATAATGAAATATTCACACCTTAAAGGTGAAGTGCAACTTGGGGAGATAAATTGCCTAAGCGTTATTACTAGGTGAAGCAATGGAAAAAATATTCTGAACATAAAAAAAAATGGTGGTATTGTGCTGAAACACAGAGTAGGAGCTGAGATAAGAGGGTATCATCATTTCTGAGATGCCTTAAAGCAAGGATGACGAGAAGCCCTGGGGAGAAGGCACTGCAGGGAGTGGCTTTCTTCTGACCTTAGGAGTGCGTAAAACAGCCGGTATGCTGTGAAATGGGATCTGAGTTCTGCAGTGTTTGGGCTGCGTCTCTGGCTCTGTGAATAAGTAAACTGAAGGAAGTAGATAAACATAGAATGAAAATCTCAACTGTTTAACAAGTGCAAGTAAAAATCAAGGTTAATGATGTAATGCTGTAAATGCTCAGAAGCATTTTGGACTGTGACACCCTCACCTCCCTTCTGTCCCTGTATTAGGCAAAGGTTAAGGAGCACTGTGGAAGAAGTTGCAATTTTGTGAACTTCTCAATCGAGAGAATTAATGAAGCATCTACTGTAGAGGAAAACATGCTGCAGCTCTTGGGGACAGGAGTAAAACAAGGGAGCGAGGGCTGATGCGTGTGTTGGATTTCCTTAAAAAAAGATGGCAAAGGATGAGTCATACTGACCTCTCCTAATAGCATCATGTCTAGTGCCTCTAAGCCATATGCTTTTAAAAAATAGAAATCAAAGTGGGGTAGGACCCCCAGGAAAGTAGTCTCATGGAGCCCTTCTCTCTAAAGTGAGACCTTTCCACTATAATGTCCAGGCAACTGAAATTTATAATGAAGAAAGCAGTCAGGAATAGAGTGCAGTTTTGAAAATGACCAGGAGATGCTTATTTGTACAAAAGTTGTGTGTTTTGTTGAAGGTTTATTTACCTCATGTCACTCTCCTAAGACTGTTTTAAACCTGCTTCTGCTAAGTTTGAGAACTAAAGTGGTGTATCAAGTCCATAACAAATTGTTCTGTTGTTATGGCTGACTTTAGTCATCCAATCCTATGCAATCTCATAACTTTAGAAAGGATTATAATTTCATTTTTTTTGACTCTGGTATCCTTTTTAGATGATGAAAGTTGTTCAAGTTTATGCAGAAACACAAGAGATTAATTTGAAGGTAAGCGTTTCAGACCATGCACACTTGGTGAAGGGATGTGCATTTCCAACAGGTGAATATTCCTGTCTTCTTTTATTTACAGGCTGATTCAGAAGTAGCGCAGGCAGGGAAGGCAGTTGCATTATACTTTGAAGATAAACTCACAGAGATCTACCCAGACAGGACCTTCCAGCCGTTGCCTGAATTTGAGCAGGAAGAGGATGATGGTGAAATAACTGAGGACTCCGATGAAGATTTTATACAGCCACGTAGAAAACGCCTAAAATCAGATG
Source organism: Pterocles gutturalis (assembly GCF_000699245.1). Lineage (NCBI taxonomy): Eukaryota > Metazoa > Chordata > Aves > Pterocliformes > Pteroclidae > Pterocles > Pterocles gutturalis. The sequence continues at coordinate 9,531 of NW_010125898.1, read as the reverse complement.
AGAGACCAGTGCATATAAAGTAATCTAATGATATGGACCTAAAATTTATTGTAAAAACTGTTATTTAATGTTCCTGGAATATTATCATGCCTACAGTGGCCATCCTGAAGAAGCTGATAGCTTTTTAAACAGTATTAGATTACAAAAAACACTTGTACAGAAAAGCATTGTCATCAAGAGGGGAAAAAAAAACTGTATTGCAAATTTTTGGTGGTTTCTTTTTTTTTCTTGATTATTTGCTATATTCTTTCTTTTCCTGATGGATGGGACACACTCATCCTGGTCTCACAGATAGAGGTGGATGAATGTTGAAGCAGATTTGATAAGAGATGTTCCATGTACAGATAAGACTGCTTAGTAACGTGTTCTGCGGGACTGGACCAGTACAGTTGCTGTATCTTGCATTCGTGCTGGACTGCAGTGCAAACTGTCAGCAGTGTTCCTGAAATCCCCTCTTTGTGTGAGCTTAAGTGCGTGTTGGTCATCGCTTTTATCATCTCATTTAAGTGGTATTGTGAATAACTGGTCTTCTGTGTTGATACAATTATCTAAATTTGACTTTCTTTTCTATGTTTTATGTATAGCAAAAGGAAAAAAAATCATTAAACTGTTCTGAATTGGCAAGTGCAGGAGTGTGAGTTCTTGACAGATGAAAGACTAAACTGGTTGCAAGAATCCATTTTCAGTAGGACTGGGTGTATTTATTACGAATCCTGTACACAGAACATTTTAATGGCGCTCATGGCAAAAGTCTCAGCATTGTGTTGGCTGTCCCCGATCCCCCTAATGAGGCAGAATGTTCTCTCCAGAATTCATTGTGTAATTTTCTGTACTTAAAATATAGACTGAAGAGGTAATAACTGGTTGGGGTGTTTTTTCCAGTCTTCCTAAATATCAGTTTCTAGTAGACCACTTGGCAAACAATAACCTATTAACTACCAAATGTGTAAAATTTCCTGTATTCACTTTGTCTTATTTGTAAATAGTGAATTGAGATTTCCTGCAGATCAGCAACATTTGCTGAACTGGTTTTAAGCTAATATGTATTCTTATTAATTGTTCCTATCAAGAGAAGATTTGTAATATATGCTATTTCTAACATTGCATTCATTTTGAGGTTCTGTCTTATTTTTATTAGAGTACTACTCAGAACTTTCTTCAGAAGCAGCTTATGAGCAAAATGTCTAGAAAGATTAGTATAAACCTGTTGAGATTGGGTTCCTTGTCCATCCATTGAACAAAGCGCTTGCCCAGACCGGGATTTGGCTTTGAGCGGTGTCTGGTCAAATGCTGAAAACAGAACAGTTTTTGTATTTCCCTGAACCCTGTGGCAGGCATCTGCGGTGCCGTCCCGTGCGCACTGCCTTCATTCCAGCATTCCTAGTTAGCAATGACGTCATCACGAAGTCATTAGAGTTTGAACAGTTGTTTCCTTTACTGACAGAAAACAATACTAGAAATAATAAATGTAATTTCTAGCCTTCATATAGATCTTGTTAAAGTACAATGAAGAAATCATGTAATTGGATGAGGTCAAGTTGACAGACTAAATTTGCCCTAAGATTTTGTGTGATGCAGCAATTCTGTGGTACATCCTTGGGATTTTGGTGTACTCAGCATGAGCAATTCCTGTGACATTTTATACACTTTACCATAATGGTAAAGATCAATATTTTAGCACAAGGTATCAGACTGAGATATGCTCTCAGCAATTTTTATGCAAATCCCTTAAAATTTGATCTCTTTTTATAAGAATAAAATATATGTACATGGTGACTGTACCTCTTGTACAAAGAATAAATAAGGGAACTGAAGGTGTTTGTAATTTCAGGCTCACTTCTTTAGATTACACAAATGTTACACTGAAAATTCAAACTGGTGGGGTTTTTTTACATTTCTCAGATATTAACATAGTGCTGGTTTAGATTTATTTTTTACCAGTTTGTATGTGAAAGGAAAAGTAATTCTACTTAAACATATTGAATTGACAAATAGCAGAAACTCTGCCTGTGGAAAGGATGCCGTGTGGACAGGACCCTGATAGAAACAAGGGATCATTTAATGGCTCTGTGTATTGCCTGTTCATGCATTTCTAGTTTCTCAGCTTCATTTTGCAAAGGAGTATTATTAAAATTATAATGAAAATCAGATTTTTGTGAATTCTCTTCAATTGGGGTTACTGTTCTTATGGCGCTTAAGCACTCTAGGCTCTGTACCCTCAGTCCTCACCTGTTAACTGTTCCCTTTGTAACGCGCCAGTCGCGGGTGGAAGTGCTGCAGACACCCGCTGCCCGAGCTGGAGCGCGGGACAAGCGCGGTGGCATCACGGGCTGGTCACAGAGCAGGGGAAGGAGGACGCTACAAAGCTGCGGTTTGGGAGCAGTGTGTGTTCCTGACCGCTGCAGGAGCGGTACCGTCTATTTCCACCCAGACCCCAGCGCAAATGTCTGAATGCTTTAAGAGAGCCTCTGGTTGGTTCACTCCCCAGAATAAGGTGGAAAAGTTGTCAGACTTTGTAGGCTAGTGACTTGGCCTGTGTTCCACTAACTCACCTGCAACCCACAAGGGATGCTGAGCTCTGACCTTGTTGAGTGTTCCAGCTCTCCTCTTGCACGTAAGCTGCTGAACTTCTGGAACCTGTCCTTCCCTTCAGCTCATCAGTGTCACACATGGAGGGGTCAGCAGTACATGGAATTCTGACCTGTACGCAAGAAATCGTGAGTGTGTCTTTTTTTATATAGGAGAAACAAAACATTCTCCTCCCCCTCCATTAAGGATTGTTTTGAAATTAGGTAAGTTCTATTCCAAAATATTTCAAAGGATAGATAAACTCTGCCAAGGCATTTCCTGATTCTGTGGTCTCTAAACATTCATCACAGAATGGGCAAGGGTTTGGTTGTTGGTGCCAGGCTGTGTGTAATTTGTTCAAGAGCAAATTAATGGGCTTTGCACTAACAGGTCCCTGTGTCACTCTGACCATCTTCTGTGCCAGGTGATGTGTGTGCAAGTGACAGCATTTTACCCCCACATCAGTAAAACTTTCAGCAGATAGATGTGGTGGGCGCGCTCTGTGCGGGGTTGTGGTGTTCCAACACCACCCCAAGAAGATGGTCTGACAGTGTAACTACGTGCTCTCCCTTCAGACCCGTGGAAAAAAGACCATTCATGTCTCAATTTTTTGTTGTAAATGACCCTGAAGTTGAAGTTAATCCAGAGAAGTAAAAGGCAACTTGCTTTTGAAATAGAAGCGTGTACCGTGCTGCTTGCGGACTCGTTACCTCAGCAGCTCTCCTGCCCCGTAATTACTGGTGATTAGTGAGAACGTGACCAGCTGAGCAGGTTCAGGGCTCTTATTTAACTGCGCTCCGGAATTAAGTGGCCTATAGTGTAATGAGGCGGAGTTACTATCCAAAAAAGGATCTTCCCCAGACTTTTGCAAATAGAAACACTCTGTTGAGTGCAGAGGGGGTTTGTGCAGAATGTCACCGTTTGTGGTGACATTTGACTGTGTTGGCACACTGAGCACTGGTCATTGAAATGTTTTATACACATTTCTGCAAGCCACTGGAACAGAAGCTTGCAGAAATGTGTATAAAACATACCCAGTCCTTAAAATTAGCCCAGATGTATCATTCTGTTTTATAAACTAGTTTGTGGGTTGACCTCTAAAAGTTTAGGTAACGGCAACAGAATTTTACAGCTCTGTGTATGATGCACTGGAAGTTTTTTCTTGTTCTTCTCTTCCTTGGAAAAAGCAATAAAACTGCTTTGTTGCCTGTTAACATGACAGGAATCCCTTCCTTTGGATAACGATTTTATAGGAAAATTTGTGTGCATGTCACCAAGTCTAGCTTTTAAAAACAAAGTGTGCAGGAGCTATTGACAACATAGTGTGTCATTTTATTATAAAAATTGGGGAAAGTTACATATTTTTTTAAAAAGTAGGTGTTTGGGTAAATAATGGAAGTACTTTTTTGAACAAAGGTATGTGCCACAGTTTACATAGACATATTTCAGACTGAACATATGCATTGGCTCTTCAGATACGGCAATTTCTTTTATTTTCTCAAGGTGTGTGGACAGTAACTCTTCCATTTAGTCCCTGTGTTTGCTTATGGGGATCCTACTTTATATGCTTTCTAATGTATCCGAATGGAATCGGTTTTCAAAAATAACAATTAATTTGGGTATCTTTATTACAAGTGAACTCTGAAATGTGTGAAATGCAGTTTTGGCCTTTTCTGTTGAGTGATCTTAAGCTCAAGGCTGCTTTCTTTAGAATTTATTGAATTTCTACAAGGAGAGGTACTAAAATATTTTATAAGTTCCACTTGTTGCAGCATTCACTCTGGCGTCAGCTACATTTAGAGAAACAAGAAGTGTGTGTCTGCTAACGGGGGTGCTGCTTAGGTCCGGAACACCATGAAACATGTACATAAGCCTGTAAAGATTTGTGTGTGGAAAGCCTGTTTGACATGGAAACACCCTCATGGACAGGTTAAATTCATGACATTCTTTGGTTCTTCGATTATTTCTTGCTTCTGGTAACTGAACTGGTTCTTTTTTGCACATAGTAAACTTCGCTCATCTTTTAATATGATTCTTCAGAAAAGTGCTGTTTCTGTGGTGTTGTACTATGGGATAATCACATCTGACTTTTTTTAAACAAGGTTACCGTTCCTAATGGTTCTCTTCCTGTGATTTTTGCTGGTGTGTAATTAAAAAACAGTTTTTCTTTATGTGGTTATTTAATACGTTAGCTGCCTGTAAATATTTCTTGTTAAGTGCTCGGGAATGTGCTGTAGAAGTTGTAACGGATCAGTTTAAAGCATTGTTTGAAAACCATTTTGTTTTGGTTATTTCTATTAAATCAGAAAAATGGCTCTTTCCATTTGAGTTTCTTTTTTGCACATCTGCGTTAGGTCGTTAGATACTCGTTCGCGTCTGGCAAAAGGCTTTCTGATACTCGCAGTCTGGAAGTACCTTGATGAAATTTAACTGCAGCTGCTGACGCGCGACCCCCCGAGGCTCATCCCCTGCGGCTGTCGGTAGTTCCAGGGCAGAAAATACTGAAATCTGAACTCAGCGCCAGGGGCGGGCTGGGGATGCTGCAATTTCCCTGCTCTGCACTTTTCCATAAAATTGTCATGTTTATGCACACCTAGCACCTGGAATACGAGCGTCTGGAGGTTTTGTCCGGGGTTTTTGTGCTGCTGCCATCCCGCAGCGTGGTGCAGCCTTGCAGACCAGGACCTGAGTTATGCATCATTCTGCCAGGAATTTGTAAACGAACCGGTCATTCTTTAAAATCTGTTACACAGAGCGTGTCACCAGATGGTGCTCGTACACAGCCGTCGACGTGCGGGTCTCTGCGAGGAAATAGTTTTGTCTTGGGAAGAAGCTCCCGGCCGAGGCTGGAGGGATGTCCGCGGCTTTCTCCTGCTGCTTTCCTGAGCTGCAGCGGCCAAGGAGCGTACGAGAGCAAAGGCTTCCTGGGAATCTTTAGTACTTTTATTACTGAAGACAAATTTTAATCTTTTGGGTTCTGACACCAGCCTTCGAGGAAACTGGAGTCTCTTTAAGATGAATTATGCAGTGATATGGGTGATAGTGTCCACGGCACAGAGGCTGAAGTGAGACCCTAAAAGCAGCAGGTTTTCATCTGTTCTCACAGAGAGGACGTGTTAACATCTGTCATTAGCGCTTATGCAAAGGCCAATTAATCTTTAACTAATCCTTAATCTTTCTAATAGCTGGGAACAGGCGACAGACAGGTTTGGGGTTTTGGATCATCACAGAAACGTGCTTCTGACCCGAGGGGAGACAGAGACCAGCCAACTTTATAAATCAGGTCGAGGGACTGGGATGGGTCTAATCCCAGCCTCACGCTCCTTCCTGCGAGGCAGTACTGTGTTCGGGTAACAGGAAGGAAGTTTAGATCCTAAATAGCCTTGTCTGTCCCTGGCAGCCCTCTGTGTCACTGTGTGTCACCGTCACCATGCGCACCAGGCTTGTGGCTCAACAGCCTCCTCGGCGTGGATGCAAGTGAGATGTCAAGTCCTCGGGCAGGTACCCCAGCGTGGGCCCTGGGCTCTCACTTCATTAATTTCATTTAAATTGTGCCTTGTGTTAAGTGCTTGGAGGATGGAAGGTTGAAGTTCCCTGGGCTGTTTCTCTAACGGCTCCTGGGCACGGCTGATGGCTGCAGCTCACAGCCACATCCCCGATACCATCACATCTGATGTCTCTCCGTCGTCTGATGCTACCGGAGCAGAAAGGGCTTTGTAGAGCTTGCAGCCCTGCCGAGTCATTCCATGACTGTTCACCTTGAGGATATGCAAAGGCTGTAGGTCAATAAAACATGTTTCAGAAGTCTCATCACCATCATATGAATGTAATGCAAACTGTATCTGAGCTTGAGCTCCTGGAAAATTACGGGTTTAGCTTCCAGCCTCCCAGTATGTGGAATCTGCTCGGAGAATGTCGACCTCCGCCAGCCATGGTGCTGCCGGCAAGCAGCCGGGCTGTTGGTGTTTGCTTGGTGTGGTGAATGCTTCCAGCAGCGCTTCCCGACCTGCAGAACGCCACAGGCTGCAGCAGCAGCTCACGCAGCAATGGCTGGGAGGTGGTGGCAGGGTCTAATTAAAATTGCCTCTTTGTGACCCACTGTAGGATGTTGCTGTCTTAATAAAATATTTCACTCGTGTTGTCAGGGCAACAGAAGTTTTTGGAAGGAGAAGTCCTTAGCAGGCCTGCCAGAGGCTGCTGTGTGCTCGCCAGCAGTGGTGGGTGTCCAGAGAGGGACAGGGGTGACCAGGAGGGTCCTGTTTGCTGCTCAGGGACGTTGGGGCCGTGCCTGTGCCCGTGTCCTGGCGCGTGCCCTCGGCTGCCCCACGAGACCTTTGCGCCGATGGGGATGGATGGTTTGTGCTTTCAGGGGTGGCGTGGGGGCTGCTGGAGGACCCCAGCTCAGGGAGGTTTGTGCCACACTCGTGGAGCTCCTGGGATGGATGTGGTGTGATTGCTGAAAGTGCTTCAGAAAGTAATTAACAGACAATGTAAACACAGTGGCACGAATCTAAACATCCCCTGTTGCGATGTGGGGCTGAGGGACCTGTGCAGCGTTAGCCCTGGCTCTCCAGTACGCTCATTATATTTGCACTAGCTTCTCTGCTCCAGAGGCTGCAGGAATCATTCTGCTGTGCATAATTTTAATTGCCTGTTACACAATTGCTTCTTTTCCCGTGCCTGTCAAATATATTCTCTGTTCAAAAGTGTAGCTCTGTCATGTCGCATGACCTGTCTGCTAAATTACAATAGAATAAAAAAATACTGCAGAAAATTAAAAAAAATCTAATTATGAAATACAATGGCATTCTCAATCTCTGTTGCCATCTGCAGCCTGTTGTGTTGGGACCAGTACAAACAAATCAATGAAACCTGCTGCTTTTCCTGTGTTGCCTTTGGCAGTTGTAAGTACTTTGTGCAGCATTCATGAGAGCACTCTTGTTTCTCTGGTCTGATGATTGCCGGCCTCAGCCGGCAATTCACTTTTTTTGCAGAATTGCTCTGTGGCTGGGATTTGAAACTGCACCTGGAGAACAGAGAAGGGGCAGCAGTGAAAGGGTTAAAAAGAATTATCTGGGCTGCAGCTTTAACAACGTGGTATGATGGCAAAACTGAGTTTGGTAGGAGGTTCTTTGTCTGAACAGCCTTGGCAGTAAACAGATCTGCTCTGGGAGCCCTGGCAGGGCTGCGGGCGCTGGAGCCGCCCGGATGCTGGATGCTGGGGAGGGTCCGAAGCGCTGGAGCGGTGCCGGGCGCAGGGTGTCCCCGGGGTACTGCCGTGTCAGAGGGTGGAACTGGAGTGACCCTGCGTGTGACTGGAGACACACAAACCCCCTTCTCCTAGTCTGACTTTCTTAGAGAGCAGAGGGGTGCGGAGGATGCGGAGTGGGAGATGAGCGGCACCAGGGATGACAGCCGCTGTCAGACGGCAGTCCGCATCGTCACCGAGCTGTGCCGGAGGAAAAGCCTGCCCAGCCTGGACCTGGACATCTGCAGGGAATTCCTCCTGTTGCCTTCTGACCAGAGCCTGATCATCTCCGAGCCAGGTACCGTTCTCTGGCCCAGCTGCCGAGCGGTGCTGGTGGCTGCCTGCACCCGGGGACGGCAGGAGGATGCGGGCGAGGGGGGAGATGTCTGCAAGCCCTGCGTTAGACTCGGGGGCTTGGTCTCGGCACACCTCTGCGGTTATTTTCCTTTGCACGTGTTCCTCTGTGAAGCTTTGGGTGCCTGACCTGTTGATGCGGAACGGTGCAGCCTGAGGGGGACGGTGGCACAGGGGGGACAGGCGGGTGTCACCGGGACGGGCCAGTGAGGAGGGGGTTAATGGGAGAAAGTTTCTGTGAAAGTTCCTTGTTTTTTAACAGACATAGACTCCAGTCCTGTATAAAGCAAAAAAGCAGTAAAAAGCTTACTTGAGGAACTGAGATGGTGGGAACCGGCTGCTGTCACCCCAGTCTGAGAAAAGGAAGGGCTCCCAGGGATTTTTTGTTCACCAGTAAGAGTTTTAATGTACTTCCGTGTGTTTGATTTACTTTCCCTAAGAATTGCCTGAAGTTGTTCCTTGTTAGCTGGCAGAGCTCGGCTGGCGGCTGGCGCGTCAGCGGTGAAAGCTGCTCCCAGAGCAAAGGCGGTGTCTGTACTGGAGAGCGGCTCATTTTCTGTGCACTTGTGCTCGCAGCTGCTTGTGCCAGAGAGGTCATCTGCTGCTGTAACTTCAGAAAACATTGGCAGGGGGAGCTTACATCCCAGACTCATACAATGAGGAGCAAAAAACAACATCCCGTGCTTTTTAGCATTATTAATAACATGCTCGAGTTGTTTGTGTGTCAGAACTTTTGCCTAGAGTGCTTTTCTTTCCCCCAAGGTTCCTGTATATAATGATCTACCAACCCACCCTCATTTCACAGCATAAGTTTGCAGAAACCTTTCTTCTCTCCTGAGGACACCCCTGCAGAGCCCGGCCACAGCACAGCCGCCCGTCAGCCCCTGCCCAAGGCTTTGGGCATCTTCTTGGTTCCCTCCTCCTCCAGCGTCTTGCACGGGGACGCGACCGGCCCTGGGACACCGGCAGCTCTCTGGTTTCTCTGGGCTTCTGCCGTCTGTGTGCTCCCAGGGGTGCTTCCACCAGAGCTTTGCCAGCGTGTCCAGCCCAACACCATCATTTCACACCCACTCTGCTTGCAACTTGTCACCCTCAAGTGCCTTCGCTGTGGATCTGCTTGTCCAGAGGCCTCTCACCACTGCCGGTGCAGTCCTTACGCACGGCACCCAGAGCAGCTCTTTTCCCGCTTGCGGATAACTTGCTGCATTGCTTCATATTTTTTTTACCTTGGTACCAAAACTGACGTTTTCCTGACTGTGCAGCAGAAATTCCTGCGCTGCTCTTGTTCTCTCCACAGAGAGTTGCCTGGCATTGTCTGTGCAGCCTGTTCAGGACCATTTTCAGGTCATGGTCACATCACC
>NW_010125897.1:0-225 GCF_000699245.1 Pterocles gutturalis | reverse complement strand
GTGGTATCACAGCCAGCACCCTTGGTGCCCCGTGGCGTTGCACCCAGCACCCGCAGTGCTCCGCAGCATTGCACCCAGCACCCATAGTGCCCCGCAGTATTGGACCCAGCACCCACTGTGTCCCATGGCACCGCACCCATCCCCTCACTGCTCCCCCAGCCCCACACCCAGCACCCTTGGCGCTCCGTGGCATTGCATCCAGCACCCACGATGCCCTGAAGTGCT
>NW_010125896.1:2172-4126 GCF_000699245.1 Pterocles gutturalis | reverse complement strand
AGCGAGATGGGGCACAATGCTGGCACCCCCCCAGGTCCCCATGCCCCCATGCCCCGCACTCACACGGGCAGGCGGGAGAAGGAACCGTTGCGCAGGAGCAGGTAGGCAGAGGGGAAGGCGGTGACGCCGAACTTCTCCACGAGCTCCTCCTCGCTGCTCAGCACCCTCCTCACCGCCACGTTCTCATACTGCACCATGTCCAGTGCCACCTGCAAGCCCAGCGGCCCCCGGGTCAGATGAGGAGGGGGCAATGGGACCCCCAACCCCACCTGGGGGGCTGCCAGGAGAGGACTGTCCTGCCAAAGGCACTGGGGACATGGTCTTCGAGAGAAATGGGGGATAAACACAGCTGCACCCACCTCTCTGCCCACAAAGGAGTTGCTCTTCTCAAAGATCAGCGCCAGGTACCGGTCCCTGTTCCTCTGGAAGAAGGTGTGCACCTCCGCTGCGCTGCAAAAGAGAAGAGGACGGCAGTGCCGGATGGATGCTCTGCTCTCCCACTTGAAAGAAGCTCGGCTCTCATCCTCCGGGATTCGGCAGGGGATGCCGGGGCGGGTTCAGCCCCGCTGAGCAGGCAATTCCTCCCCGCTGAAAGTTTCCAGCCCAATTTTCTGCTCTGGTTCCCAGGCTTTGAGAAAACCCACCGTGGTCAGCCAAGGAGGCAGAAAACAAAGCAGGGCAGGAGCTGTGCGCTCACCCGGGGGGGAAACCAGCAATGAACCTGAACCAGGATGTGGAGGCACCGGAGATCTGAAGCATGTTCCCGGTTTGACCATTGCTTTGGGAAAGCCAAATGCTCCCTGATGGGATGGCAGAGCAACCTGTTGTGTCCAGCAAAGACAACTCACCCCAATAAACTTCTACCGAATCAAGAACACCCTTTCTCAGGGCAGGAAAAAACCAGCAGCAGCCTCACCCGGCATAGCACAGCACTGCCATGTCCCACTTGCTCTAATTAAGGCTAATGAGCAGGTTCGTTAGGACATGCAACAACATGGCCCATCTCCTCCAGGCCACACAAATGGCTCTGGACCGGCTGGGTCATCTGCGTCTCCCTGGGATGGGGGTGATGCAGCGGCTGCTCCGTGCTCATTTTTGGCTCAGGATTTCCCTGGAAAGCTGCTCTCCGTGGGACGGGGGCCACCAGAGCCACCCCTCATGACACCGCCCCTACCTCGCTGGCTCCAGCGGAGGACAGGCTGGTGGCCAGGCATCCTGGCTCTGCTCCAGGTTGGTGATGATGGCACGGCGCAGGTCCTCAATGGTGGCGCCGGGACCTGCAGAGGGACAGGATGCCAAGGGGTCAGTGCTGGGGAAGGCAGGACCACGGGCTGAGCCACGGGGAGCTGCTCCGAGCTGCACGCCCAGGTCCCAAAGCATGGGGGATGTGGGCAGCAGGGCTATCCATATCCAGGGAAAAAAAACCAAAAAACGTGGCTCTGAATACTCACTGATAATCCTTATCCCGTCCTCTGCCTTCTTGCTAAAAGCTCTGAAGAACTATAAGGGAAAGGAAAAAAAAAAGAGAAAACTGGAGTAAGAGTGTCTGGAGAGGGACAGGGGGACAGTGCAGCCCAGCAGGCAGAACCCACCCCCAGTCTGGCTCTGCCTCAGTTTCCCCACCATGTTACAGAACACTGACACCAGCCACTGCAGAAGGAGGTCCTGGCCGCATCCCCATCTCATGGGGCATCCCCACAGGGGAGGGACGCAGGCAAGGGCTGGGAGCTGTGTCCAGTGCCAGCAGACAGCAGAGCAGGTGTCCCCAGGAGGCAGCCGGGACCTTCCCGATCCTGCAAACTGCTGCCTCCCTACTCCAGAGCTCTCACAAAGCAGGAGAAGGGGGTTTTTCCCCACTCCCAGCCTCTGCAGCAGCTCCATGCCCACGGTGCAGCCAGAGCAGCGAGGCCGGGTTGCGTCAGCCGGTGTTTGCTTTGCAGGCTGGGCTGGGAGT
>NW_010125896.1:0-2158 GCF_000699245.1 Pterocles gutturalis | reverse complement strand
TGGTGGGGACAGGGGACACAAAGCAAGGGACTTCCTGCCACTGCCACATCAGCGCACAGCCCCAGGAGATGTTCCTGTCGATGTTCCAGGGGCAGGGGGTGCTTAGGCAGTGGGTGCTTGGGCAGGGCTGGGGTACAACCTGTGTGGCAAACCCCCAAATCTGTCCCACCTTGGACTGAGCCTATAAGCCGTGACTGAGGGCATGGCTGGTTATTCCCCCTCTTTGGTCTCAAGGGGGTCCTGCCTCCCGCAGCATCCCTGTGTCCTCCTCCAAAACCCTGCAGCTGCTCTCCATCCCCCAGCAGCCCTTTCCCAGGCGTTTCCAGTTTAGGTCTCAGCCTCTCCTCAGTCCTAGGAGACATCCTGCCTCTATGCTTCACCACGAAGCTGGGTTTTGGTTTTCCCCCTCCTTGTTGCTCCATCACCCAGCAGCTGCGCCGGCGGCAGCCCAGCCGCACATACATTTTGGGGAAGGGCAAAACAGCTCCAGTCTGCAAAGCCTCAAAGGGAATATTTTAGTGCAACAGGGCTGTCAGTCTGATTGAGCAAGAGAGGGACAGGCCAAAAGGAAAAGCCCAGTGAAACCACAGCACTAGCAAGTGCCCGGCGTGCACAGCCTTTACCTTCAGCGTGGGGAAGCCGGTTATCCCAAAATCGGCACACACTTGCTGGTTGGCCTCGTCGGCGCAGTCGACGGCCGCCAGCATCACCGCCGGCCTCCACTCTGCGGGGACAGAGGATGCAGGGTCAGCCCCAAAAACCACCCCGCTCCCCACAGCCGCTGCGGGGACAGTGAGAACCTCCCACTGTAGCTCCTCCTGGCCCTGAAATCCCGGCTGACCCCTCACAGGAGCCCCAGGGGTGGTTTCTAAGCCCTGAATACCCACAGCTGCGGTCCGTGCCGGTTTGGTGCCCTACTTTTCCGGCAGCAGGAGCAGGGTGAATGCCGTGCGAGGCGGGACCAGGCTTCGCACACCCTGCCCTCCCCGTGCGGCAGATCTGCCCGCGGCTGCCTGCCCGGCTGGTTCTGCCTGCCTGGCCTCCATCCGCCGGGAGAAGGGGAGGGATGGATAACTGTGGCTGGGGAGAGCAGGGAGCACGGGCTCCAGCTTGTCCCACCCCAGACCAAGGGCATGGTCAGAACAACCAAAACCAGTAGCCAGGACACCGTGGCAGAGCCAGCCCAAGTATCAAGCATCTGCTCCCTCTACAGATTTCCAGCCTCCCCAGGGAGGATCAGCAGTTCCCTGGGGCGAAACAGAGATGAAGAAAAGAGGACATGGAAGCATTAAAGCAGGAGGATCCGAAAGCCAGCAGCAAAATGGAGATAAAAGCTCTTAAATAGCTCCTTTTTAGTGTAAAGGATGCAAGTCAGAGAACACCCAGCCTCTCCTTCAAGTGGGATGGCGATGGACACGGCACGCGGATGGAGCCCACGCCATCCTCCTGCCGGAGATGGGGACCCGCTGGGACCGTCAGAGGGCAGACGAGCTGCTTCCTGCTGCCCTGGCACCGGTGGCACAGGAGGGCCGGTGCCCAGCCCTGCTGCAGGCTCCTGGACTCATCGGCACGTGGTACCCGCGGGTCACACTGGCATCCTCCCTGTCCAACCCACTCCTGTGAAAATCCACCCGTGGGAATGGCACCGAGGATGCCGAGTGGCGCAGGGGCGGCTTTGCCCTGCCTCCACCGGCACCCCATCTGCATCCAAGCTCCGCAGCGGGGAGCCCTAGGGGGACCCGGTTTTGGAAAGGGGCCAGGAGAGGCGGCATTCCCCCGCGGGGCCCAGGCACGCACCCCATTCCTCACATCCTGCCCTGCTGGGGAGCACTGACGGCATCTCCTCAGAGGGACGGGATGCCCGTCCTGGCCCGCACCCTGACTCACCCGGCAGCACCCGTGCTGGTCAATTAGCGCATTAACCGGGAGAAGCCGTGCGCGCCCTGGGATGCCAGGGGAGGCAGGAGGAGCCCTGGCAACGGGACGGGGTGCTCGGGTCCCCGAGCAGGGCTGGGCACCAGCCAGGCCTGGCACCAAGGTCAAAGCTGGGAACAAACCAGCTGGGATCAGCGCCCTGCCAGCAGGACAGAGGGAGGGACTGGGGGTGCAGCAGGACCCCCCATGACTGCAGCAGGCTCAGCCTGAGCTTCTCCCAGCC
>NW_010125895.1:19886-21751 GCF_000699245.1 Pterocles gutturalis | reverse complement strand
AATAAAGCCAAGTGCCGGGTCCTGCACCTGAAATCCAATACATTCTATTTGCAGCTCTTCAGTATCCCATAAAGGAAAAATTAATATTACTGTTTCAACTGATTTTAACAGCTGTATCCTATTTTGCACGTTTTAAATTTGAATATTTCTTTTCCTATTTTAGAATCTCATCCTTAAGGCTACCCTGTTGGTTCTTTTTTTTTCAAATCTACTCTAATGTGTAACTTGTATTTAAAACCTTATTTTAAATGTTTGCTGGTGACTTGGGTGGGGAACTGTTGGGCCCAGTATTACCAGCAGAAATTTTGTTTTCTAGCTGTGGATTGAATTTGGCTGTTGCGTTACTTTTCTCCTATAAAGTGTAAGTGACACACTGGAGGGAAGAAGGGAATGTCTCAAAGAATTTTGTTCCAGAGGGTTTTTACCATCTAGGTGCCTGCATTAGCTTCAGGCAGTGCATTTGAAAGTGAAGATATAGTGGTTAACAGTTCCACTAGTTGTCAAAATGGCGCACTGGATGGTAATTTCTGCAGCATGGTTGACCATTTCCACGTGAGAAAACTGTTTCTCAATTGGAAGAAGGGAGAAAAAGGATTTTTCTGCCTGCAAGCTGCTAATGCATCTGTGTAATCTTTCTGAGAATATTAAGACATCTGTTACAGGGTTTTTCTGGTTGAATTCACACACCTCTTCTGTTCAGAAAGCTGTTCCTAAAAATTCCCATCCTTTCAGATTTGATTCCTTCCCTTCCTGAAAGCTTACTGTGCTCTTTTTTTCCAGAGATTACTTTCCTGACTATTACATTTAGCTGATTTTATTTGGGTAGAATCGCTGCATGATGTGGCTGTTTGTGTCGTTTAGGAACAAATCAGCATTTCAGCATGTTGTTAACAATAAATTTTCTCTAATTAATTGACAGTGTACTACTGGAGAAACAGTTTTATACTCTTGGGCTCAATTCTGGAAGGTTCATACAGAGGCAAAACAGGATTACACGTGGTCATTAATATTTTTCTTCTCTCCCAGGAATGCTGTGTTTTCGAATTTGTCTAAATGTGCTTTCTCTTCTGTTTTCTTCCTGTTCTTCTCTCAGAGCATGTTTTCTGCTTTTCTAGGACAACTAAAAGACAATGTACTTTGTATGATGGGCAGCATTCCACTCATTTAGGAGTATGTCATATTCCGATGGCAGAGCCATTCTGCACCAAAACCAGAGAGGTTAGTGAGTTTTGTAATAGTATTTAGAAATGTTATTTTTATGGCACTTATTAATGATATAGTAGTCTAATTATGCATTCTTAGAATACAGAGGCAGTCTGCACCTCTTTATTCCTGTTTCTCAGATATGTCATGGTATTAAGGAAAAACATAACGTTTGGAAGGTATGGTAAGTCAAAGATCTTGTGCCTGTAGGATTTGTCTCCTAACAGAGAAGAAGAACCTAGGTTTCCCAGGATCTTAATAACCCGAGAAAAGATCTTTATTTGTCAGGTAACAAGCCAAGAGAGCAACAAAGTGGACAAAGAAGGAAGATAAAATTAGGCATTACTTCCTGTTTGTTCTGAATAAAACTGCACCTATGCTAGAGGCACTCTACATACTTAATATAAAGAATTAAATAAGTAGTACTTTGGCATTCATAGAAATTACAATATTGCATTTGGTTTTTTGTGCATTGTAGCAGTATGTGGTGATGGAGAGTCAAGGCTTAGTTTAAAGGATGTTAAATGTAGAAATAAGCCAAATCACAGTAGTCTTTTATTCTCAACTGTTGCTCTGAGTTCTGTAACTTCAAGCTTTTCAGGCTTCAAAAATACTTAGACTAAGCAGTGTGAAACCACTGCTCTGTTTTTCAGCACCTTTAT
>NW_010125895.1:0-19855 GCF_000699245.1 Pterocles gutturalis | reverse complement strand
GAAGAGCGTATCTGTGATTAAATATGCCACCTTACTGTATTCTTAGACCTGAGTAAAAGGGAAGGCGAAGATTGAACTGCATGTTTTGTGCTGTTGTGGAATGCTCTGATCAGAAGCTGCAAGGAGGTATATTCTCCAGGGGCACAGAAATGCTTACAGAATCAGTCATATCCATCTAAGAGACTTGCTCTC
Organism: Pterocles gutturalis; assembly: GCF_000699245.1. NCBI lineage: Eukaryota > Metazoa > Chordata > Aves > Pterocliformes > Pteroclidae > Pterocles > Pterocles gutturalis. The sequence goes on along the minus strand of NW_010125895.1, from coordinate 19,663 downwards.
TGTGCCGTCAGTTACTACACTGAGCAGGACAAAGATGCTGTGAAGCAGGTGGCCCAATCTGTACCCAGAGCATGTACAAATATTTGTACTACTGAACTGTTCTGCTTTTGTCACCAATTCACTTCAGTGTCATTATAAGCTATTTTTGTTAACTGTCCAGAGTGTGGTTTCAAGTTATCCACCAGCAGGTCCACAGCATTGTTAGTAGAACAATGCTTCAGTGCACTGGTAATCAATCAAGTTGTTTTGCAATAAAGTAAAGACATTTTAAATCTCATGAGGAAACAAACCACTACATATTATACATGTGCATGCTTTTGCCCTTCTTACATTGAGCAGCAAATTATACAACAGACTTTGTGTTTTTCATGCAAGAGCCTAGCCACATGCTCTTACCACAGATTAGTTTGCATATAGTTGCTTTCTGACTTTGAGCATGATGTCATGTCACAACAGATACAAATTTATTGAGAGATAACTGTACACTTTCTGAAGTAGATTAAAACCAGTGCTATTACTGAAGTGATTGGCAGTACTTCTCACTGTGTCTCTCATTTTTTTAAAAAGGTAAGTAGATATGCATAAGCCCTTTCGTGAGGTTGCAGGAAACATACACCAAGGCTAGTTTTCATTCCGTTGTTAAGACCATATTCTTCGGGTATTACGTTTTTTGAAAAGGCAACAGAGAAATGCTTTTTTTTCAAACAGAGAAAAAACATTTAGGTACTTCCCAGTCTCACGCGTGATCATTATTTCATTAGCCTGTGCATCAGCCTGACAGATGTTTTTAAAAAACATGTGGTTTTGAGCTCTTAGTGAGGCTGAAAAGGGATACTTTCACTTCATTTAAAAATACCAGATAAAAGTGACTTGAACTTTTTTCCTGGAACTATCCCTGAAAATTGTTGGGACCATTTCAGCCCAGTTTATTCTAGTTGAGGGGAATTTCATAGATAAATGGAATAATAATAAAGACAAACTATTAATGTAATAGACTGTTTAAGGAATTTTGGATGAAAACATGTGAAAACTTTATATTAAATTGCATTTGTGCAAATATATGAAAATACTCTCTTTTATTTGGTCTATGCACTGTAAATTAAATGAGAATCTGAAAGGATTATATCTTTTCTCTGACTGCACATTTTTGAATAGAGTGCCTAGTGCTTTCCAAAGCTGGGGCTCACTGCAACATGTGATAGGGAGTAAAGTTAGAACTTTGTAAAGAGTTTCAGGGAAATACTGCTCAACTGTGGTTTAAGTCAAATCACAATTGAAGTTGTCTGTTGATTTATTAACAACATGTAATTAACTGGCAATCATATATTCAGAATTAATATCAGCAATAAACCACAGTATTAGGTGTGATTAATATTAAATTAACTTACAGCATGTTAATAAACACAAATTTCGAAGTGTCCTTCCATGGCTAATCCCCAGAAAACTCTGTATTACCCCTACATGCATATTCATGTGCTGGCATGCACAAATACCCTTCCCCAGCACATGTGGGTTACATGCACACCCACTCTCTTCTGGTAGTGCAGGTTTACCTGTCCACACGCATCTGCACTGGGAGATGTGGGTACTCCAGTTTAATGTATATTTGTGCTGATCCACACAATCCACTGATCCATGGGCCAGCAAGGAAATGCCCCACAAGGTCACAGAGCATACTTGAGGTTTTGCTGCTTGTTGCACCCGTGTATGGTGAGTCGACCGACCGGCTGGGATGCAGGCTTCTCACAGCGTTTTGCAGGGAGACTGCTCCACCTGGCCTTTGTGAAGGTCGCAATGCTGACAAGGCAGCTTCCAGTGGTGTCAGGCTAGGTTTTCACTGATGTGTGTTATGAAGGTCTCTCCCATGCTATAAGAGTTTTTCGTGCTGTTTTTACACTTCTTTTCAGTCTTTGCTTTTCTGTTGATGGTAATGTTAAACAGATATTTAACATCATAGTTACTTTCCTGTTCCTACTTAGGATAGTTGCAGGTGTCCTAGTTCTGTTTACACATGCTGGTACACTCTTATTCCTACTGCATCAACTGGTGTTAGCCAGGCCATTTACCAAGAGAGAAGGTCATATTGATTCTGCCATATACAAGGCCTAATTGGAACTGTAAAGACTAGCATGCTGTACATGTCTCGTGGTTTAAGACCACCCAGCAACTAAACACCATGCAGCTGCTCACTCTCTCCTCCCTTCCAGTGGCATGAGGAGGAGAATCATGAGAACCAAAGATAAAAAAACCTCGTGGGTTGAGGCAGAGACAGGGAGGGTTCACTCACCGCTTATGGTCACGGGCGAGAAACAGACTTGACTTTGGGAAAACACAAAAACTATTTAATTTGTTAACAATCAGAACCAGAGTAAAATAATGAGAAAGAGAACTACGTCTTAAAAAGGCACCTCTTCCCCACCCTTCCCTTCTTCCCAGACCCGAAGGCTTTGTTCCCAATTTCTCTACCTTCTCCCCCTGGCAGCGAAGGGGGCAGGGAATGGGGGTTGCGGTTAGTCCATCCCATGTTATCTCTGCCACTCCTTCCTCTTCAGGGGAGGGCTCCTCACAGTCTTCCCTGCTCCAACGTGGGATCCCTCTCTTGGGAAGATCTTTCACAAACTGCTCCAAGGTGGGTCCTCCCCATGGGCTGCAGTTCTCCACTAACTGTTCTGGTGTGGGTCTCTTGCACTTATTCACGGCTTCCTTTGGGCGCAGCCACCTCCTCCAGCATGGGGTCCTCCGCAGGCGACAAAATGTCTGCTCCACTGTTAAATCTCCATGAGCTGTAGCCAAGCTCTGCTCAGTTTCCATGGGCTGCACAGAGACAGCCTGCCTCACCGTAGTCTTCACCACGGGCTGCAGAGGAATCCCTTTCTCTTTACTGACTTTCGTCTCTGCATAGTTGTCTCTCTCACATCCCACCCCTCTCTCTGCCACAGGTTCTTTCTCTGGCTCCTGAGAAACTCCTGGCTCTCAGGCAGGGGCTGCACTGGGTCAGCTGGGCCAGAGCTGCGGCAGAGGCTGGGGCTGCAGAGGAGTCTGGACCCTGCCCAGGGCCACACCACTGCTCCATGCTCTGAGCCCCCTCTTAAATATGTTATTTGCAGAGGCGCTGACTGTCTTGGCCTTGTCCAGAGGTGGGTCCCACTTGGAGCTGCGGAAATTTCCAGCAGTTTCTTACAGGAGCCATGACTGTAGCCCCTCCCCTGCTGCCAGAACTCACCACACAAACCCACAACATGGTATATGTGAAGTGTACAGCTCAGTCATGGGAATGGGAAAATATGGAAATAATTTCTCTACAGATTCCCAGGGAGCTCTTTGAAGTGTATGCTTGTAAAGTTTTACTTTCAGGAAGTAAATTTCCTATTACTGTTCTCACCAGCACAGCTCCACCATGTGGTAATGTAGTGCTCAGTGGAGTGTTTTCCCCATTCGGTTCTCAATGTCAGCGCAGCCTAAATATAGTGCAAAAAATTTCTGTGTTACAATCTTCTTGGTCTGCATTGAAAACAGTAATCCAGCTGATACTAACAAAACCAGATGAGTTCAAGATCATTCCTGTTAGTAGGACTATTAATTTTTCTTGCTGGATAAGGAAACTGAAACTAATCCATGGTTTTGGACAGCTGTGGCCATATGAAACTTGACTGCTTTGTATACAGCTAATTGCTTTTGTATGTAAGTTTTTTTGATTGGATGCAAAAGCAGTGAACCAGGGGAATTATTTCATTTTCCTGATGTTGCAGGTTCTTATTGAGACTGCCAAGAAGCTTGGGCTCCGGTGTCATTCCAAGGGGACAGTGATCACAATCGAAGGCCCACGTTTCAGTTCTCGAGCAGAAAGCTTGATGTTTCGCAACTGGGGAGCTGATGTTATCAACATGACCACAGTGCCTGAAGTGATTCTTGCAAAAGAAGCTGGAATGAGTTATGCTAGTATTGCCATGGCAACAGATTATGACTGCTGGAAGGAACATGAAGAAGCCGTGAGTGAAACTTTTTTTCCATTGAGCATTGTCCTGAGGGATCTAGATGAGAACCTGTGGGTTTTGGTAGGAGATCACATACTGGACTAGGTCTGTTCTTTCTTACATCAGTATCGTTGAGTTATTCTGGATGAACGATTGTGAAAGTAAGAACAGAATCCATTTTTGCTACCTCATTCATTTTCATAAACTTGCCTCACTACTAGCAAACCTTTTGTCTCCTCTTGTCTGAATCAGGGGGTCTGTGTGCATGAAGCTTGTGAGCTCTGTGTATGAGCTTGTCTTCCCATAATTGGCCTGCTGTTTTTTCTTTTGTGGTTCTGTGCAAAATGATGTATCTGCTTTAGTTCTCCTGTTTGTCTAGAATACAATCAGACATATACTTGTAGAGGAAATAAGTTTTTACTGGATAAAACAATTGTGGCATTTTAAGGCTTCACCTTTTCACTTAGAGATTGATGAGTTAAATTAATTTATTTGAGTATTTAAAATGTGGGCTATCAAAATTGAGAGACACCACTCAGTTTTATTGTTTTTCTAGGTTTCAGTGGATAAAGTTCTAAAGATGCTGAAAGAGAATGCAAATAAGGCTACTAGCATACTCCTTACAGCTATACCTCGGATAGGTTCCATGGAATGGACTGACACCCTGCATACCCTGAAAGTAAGTACATATATGAGCCTGATGAGTACTGGGGACAGTATATGCATATATGCACATAATATAAGTTCCAAGATGTTTCTGTTTAAATCATAACAGAGTAGATGCTTCAACAAACCGTATCTATTCAAGATGGGCAAATTCATTAAGACTCCCACAAGCTTTATTGCAAAGATCTAGCTTCCATTTTACTAGAAGTGTTACAAAAGGTAAAAAATCAAGGTCATCTATATATGGTTGACGAACTGTTGTCTTTCATAGCACAGGTAAGATACAAACCTATGTGAGCAGCCAAATGAAAAACCTGTACCTCTGCTCGGCTTTAGCTTAGATTGTAGAACAATGGAGAGACAACTAGAGAAGACTGAACCAGACCAAAAACATTGTGCTCTTTAATAAGTGGGAGAGGAGTCTATTACAAGATATGGGTAATAAACAGTTTGAAATTACTAAAACTGTGTTCTTCCACAGGTTTCAGCTCCACAGTGCATGAAAACAAAATTGAAAAATATTTCAAAATATATTGGTGAGGGAACTTTTAAGCAGAATTTTTCTTAGACAAGAGTTTATTTACATGTTTTACATCATCTCTTTTTCACAGGCATTCTTGAGATCCTTTTCTGGCTATAATGTAGAGGGAAAGAACAATGTTAAAATAGTTTGGCTGTCCATCCAGCTTCTCGACAAGCTTTTTGTGACAAGTAGCCACTTCCAAGCATACAAGAGTATGATGTGCAAGAGCAACTGAGGGTTACATTGAGATGCTCTGGAAGACAGAAAAGAGGACTGGGATGTGAAAGAGCAGGCAGAAAAGGGCCCCAAGGATCCCTGTTAGTGGAAGCAGCAGTAGTCTGAAAAGAAGGAAGACTATCGATGAAATTTTTGAGAGAGTCCAGTCTCTGATAACTCTCATCTCTTAGGTTCTTTCTTTCTCTGTTCTGAAAATCTCTATGTTGACTGAAATTTGAATTGGTAAGAAAGACAAACACAGGCATTAAGTCATGTCTTCATATACCTGAAAATGTGTCCCTGAAATTCAACTATCAACAGAACTGTATGTGCTGTAGAAATCTTTTGTGTCTTCTGATTAGGATCAAATTTTCAGTTTTGTTTCCAGTATGGTTCTTTTGTCAGTTACTCTCATCTCTAGTTTATTCAGTGTCCTAAAGGAAAGACTTATTAAGCAAGATTCACCCCAGACATTTTTAAGCATACTTGACCAGGTCAGGTTTGTGGAGGTCGAACCCAAATCCTTGAAATGAGTCTTTTGCTGATTCTTCACTGGAAAACCTACTTTTTATTAGGAGGCCTTGGATTGCGTTTATTACTCTTCCTCACCCAATTACCTGAAACAGCTATTTTAATGTCCCCTCTGTACATTTGTGAGAGGTAACTGACATTTCCCTTTTCCCCTTTGCAGTCTTTAGGAAGTTGTGTCATTGGTGGATAAGGGAGACAAAAGAATCAGTATTCCTTCTCCCCTCTAATCCACAAAAACTGGGCCACACTTTTTGATACAGCTGCCTGGCTATACAAGAAAACTCAGAATTTCAACTAATAATCTGAAAAATGTGCTAGATACTGCTCAGCTTCTTTGGTCGTGCTGGCATGCAAGGAAATTTCTCAAGTATATGATACTGCTTAGGTACTGAGGGATCTGCCTCCGATTCTGACAGGTGTACTTGAGTAAGCAGGGTCCTGTCACTTTCCCTTGCATGATTGTCCTGATTGTTCATTGGGAGTGAAAGAGCAGGTACTGAGTTTGCAAGTTTCCCCTTTAATGAGTGCTAACCCTTCTTTCTGTTCATTGTCAGCTGTTTAAAGCACCAATTCAAGTACTGCCTTCAGCTCAGTCCCTGAACTACTGTTTGGTGAAAGGAGATAATATGATGCACCAGAGGAAGAGTCACTCCATTCAAATGTAGCTTCTTAGGCTCTTTGTCTTAAGCTTCTGTTGTTGCCTTATGCCAGTGATGAATATTGAGATAGTTTCACTTTGGCTTGGCAATTCTTATGTGTTTATGCTCTTTGCTGATAGTGGCTAGGTTTGAGTGATAATACCCTGAGAAAGGGAGTTGATCTGAAGGCATTAGATGAACTGGAAACAGGAACTAGGTATTGGCAGTGGGACTTGAGATTTTTATGTTAGGAAAGTAGGAGTCACAATTGTTTCTGATTTAACACAACAGCTCTGGAAGAGTGACAGGAAAGTCTGAGGCTTTGGAGGCTTTCTCTGATTTTACTTAGGAAGAGCTGGATAGGCTAAAAATCTTTCTGTTTGAGGCATTAAGTGATGGTAAAGTAAGTGAAGGATTGGTCCTAGGCTTCTGTGTTAGTGAATAACGAGAGAGGCAATTATGCAGTACAGCAAGAGAGATATATATGTATGTGCCTCTGTACAAAGTGTGTAGTTGAACTATAAAGAGTTTTTTAAAAAAATATTCTCTTTGTAGATGTGAAGTGTTCCTCTGTATGTTTTACTCTGGGTATTCTGAAGGTCAGATGACAGGTATTTTTGAACTGATCTTTTTCGAGGCACCGTCTCCTAGAGCTCAAAAGCAGCTCCTTTTGCGTGCCCATTGGTAATGTGGTAAGGAATGCAGACAAGGAGGGAGCTGAGCAAGGCTGCAGCTGGTACTCTGTGATCAATGACAGTGTAAAGCCATGCCAGCCTACATCCAGGCCACAGCTGGGCATCTCAAATGGGCAGTTGCCAGTGTCCATTTCTATTGTTTGGGGAAGCATGTGAAACCATAAAGCTCTACCCAGACACAACATTTCCTTTTTAAGCTTTGTAATCTGGCTGCTATGACTGGAGAACTTCACCACGCAGCAGAAAATATGCTGCCGGTCCCATTGCCCAGCAGCATCTGTCTCTCCTCCCATGGAGGTATGCATCCGACACACACACATGTGGTGGTGTTACCTCTGAATTTCCCAGTAGTCTTTAGGAAACTCTGGAGCGTTGAAGCAAAAAATGCCCAAGGGCTATTTTTCTGCTAAAGGATAGGCTGCCTGACATCTGTTGGTTTTCATATGTCTTTTCATCAGTGATATGCCAATGAGTTTAAGTGTAGTTTGAAAGATACTATTTTTTAACTGCCTAAGATGACTTCAGGCAAGTATTTCCTGGCTCTGTTACTGTAAAAAGAGATCATTCTTCAGGCACAGCATCTTCCTACAGCCTATAATTTGGAGGCATGGCCAGGGTACAAAGCCCTTACTCGTTCAGAACAGGGTATGACCACATCGTATTTGCAAGATCATGGAGTAGATCCTCCTGGAGATTCTGCTGAGATACATGGAAAATAAGGAGGTGATTGGTGACAGCCAACATGGCTTCACCAAGGGAAAATTTTGCCTGACAAATTTAGTGGCCTTCTACAATGGAGCTACAGCATTGGTGGATGAGGGAAGAGCAACTGATGTCATCTACCCAGACTTGTGCAAAGCATTCAACACACGACATTCTTGTCTCTAAATTGGAGAGACCTGGATTTGACAGTTGGATAAGGAATTTGCTGGATGGTCGCACTCCAAGAGCTGTGGTCAATGGCTCGATGTCCAAGTGGAGACCAGTGACAAGTGGCATTCCTCAGGAGTCAGTATTGCGACCAGTGCTGTTTAACATTTTGTGGGAGACATGGACAGTAGAATGGAGTGCACCCTCACCAACTTTGCCGACGACACCAAGCTGTGTGGTGAGGTGGACACGCTGGAGGGAAGGGATGCCGTCCAGAGGGACCTGGACAGGCTTGAGAGGTGGGCCAGTGCAAACCTCATGAAATTTAACAAGGCCAAGTGCAAGGTCCGGCACGTGGGTCGGGGCAATCCCAAGCACAAATACAAGATGGGAGGAGAATGGATTGAGAGCAGCCCTGAGGAGACAGACTTGGGGGTGTTGGCTGATGAGAAACTCAACATGAGGCAGCAATGTGCACTTGCAGCCCTGAAAGCCAACCGGATCCTGGGCTGCATCAAAAGAGATGTGACCAGCGGGGTGAGGGAAGTGATTCTCCCCCTCTACTCCTTGCAAGACCCCACCTGCAGTACTGTGTCCAGCTCTGGGGCCCCCAGCATAAGAAAGACATGGACCTGTTGGAGCAGGTCCAGAGGAGGGCCACAAAGATGATCAGAGGGCTGGAGCACCTCCCGTACAAGGACAGGCTGAGAGAGTTGGGGTTGTTCAGCCTGGAGAAGAGAAGGTTCTGGGGAGACCTTATAGCAGCCTTCCAGGACTTAAAGAGGACCTACAGGAGAGATGGGGAGGCACTCTTGATCAGGGAGTGTAGTCACAGGACGAGGAGTAATGGTTTTAAGCTAAAAGAGAGTAGGTTTAGATTGGATATTAAGGAGAAAGTTTTTTACTGTGAGGGTGGTGAGGCACTGGAACAGGTTGCCCAGGGAAGTTGTGGGTGCCCCATCCCTGGAGGTGTTCAAGGCCAGGCTGGATGAGGCTTTGAGCAACCTCTTCTTGTGGAAGGTGTCCCTGCCCATAGCCTGGGGGTTGGAACTAGACGATTTCTAAGGTCCCTTCCCACCGAAAACCCCTTCTATGATTTAATGATTCTATTTATGTCTTGGATCAGGAAACACAGATGATGCTATTGATCACAGTGGTCCAAGTGATTTCTGTCTGGTGTCAGGGAAATTTCTGGGTAGTACAGGTCAACCATGGGTGATGTACACCTGGATCTTCTGTTTGCTGAAAAGAGTTGCTTAGTGAGGTGATAATCCCTGGCAGTTGTTGCTGTAATGCTCATAGTGACGTTTGGCATCTTGTGGGGAGCCAGGAAGTTGAGCAGCAGAGTACAGATGCTGGAGTTCAGGTGAACGTACTTGGGTTTAGCCTGTGAGCTAGTAGGTATCATCTCATGGGAGGCAGCTATGAAGGGTCAAGGAACTCCAGAAAGCTGGCAGGTGTTTGAGGGCAGCATTCTCCAAGGACAGGTGTGAGTGATCCACAGAAAAGCCCATCAGGAGGCTCACTTGGCTAAACAAAAAACAGAGCTCAGTGGGAAAATGCAGCATTCAAGGGTTGGAGGCAGGGACAAGCTACAAAGAAGGAATCCAGAAGCAGGAGCAGGTATGTAGGGATGGTTTCAGGAAAACCAAAGCTTGCCCTATAGTTGACACTTGGAAGGAATGTCATAGGCAACAAGAATTTCTGCCACTGCATTGGTGTCAAAAGTTTATCGAGTACAATGTGGGCTCATTGCTGAATGAAGTAAACAAATCAGTGACAGCAGACAATTTCAAAAGGTAGCCAATATAGTAGATTCTTTTCTATCTTTGTTAGGAAAAATGTTGGTGAGAGAGGAAAAACTGTCTTGCTGAAAATAATTCTAACTTGTAACAGCTAGGAATTTTGATCTGTACCTTTATTATAGTAAGGTTCAACCCCCTGAGGATCAGGAGAGAATCTGTACTGGGATGTTAAAAGGAATGTCATGTTAGAACTGATTTTTCTTACAGCATGGGTAGATCAGCTTGTGGTAAGGTGTCAGAGCTTCTCTGAATGCTCCTCAGTTAAACTTCTGGATTCTCTGAGCAGACCTGCTGATATTACCTGCCTTTTTTGAACTTCTCTACTAACCTCTGTGAAATTATATTTGTTAGACCTCTGATACAGGCAATTGTGTTGTACTTCTCCAACATGAGTCCTCAGGCTGCAGTTCTTCATTAACTGCTCCAGCGTGGGTCCCTTTCACAGGGTGCGGTCCCTCAGGCACAGACTGCTCCAGCGTGGGTCCCCCACAGGGTCACAAGTCCTGCCAGCAAACCTGCTTCAGCCTGGGCTCCTCTGTCCAAGGGGCCAGAGGCCCTGCAAGGAGCTGGCTCCAGCACAGTGAATCAAATAAATTAACTCAACAGTCAGAGTTTGTAACTGTTAAGCAGGTATTCCTTTATTTGCAGCGCTGGGCAGCAGTGGGGATAGCTTTGCCTTAAGTGCTCCGCCTCACCATGGGCTGCACCACGGGCTGCAGGGGAATCTCTGCTCCGGTCCCTGGAGCACCTCCTCCCCTCCTTCTGCACTGACCTTGGTGTCTGCACAGTGGTTTCTCTCACATATTCTCACTTGTCTCTTCCAGCTGCTGTTGCACAGAAGGTTTTTTCCTTTCTTAAATATTTTATCACAGAGGTGCTACCACCATCACTGATGGGCTCAGCCTTGGCCACCGTTGGATCCATCTTGGAGCCAGCTGTCCTTGGCTCTGTTGGATATAGTCACAGAATCATAGAATGGGTTGGGTTGGAAGGGACCTTAGATATCATCTGGTTCCAACCCCCCTGCCATGGGCAGGGACACCCTCCACTAGACCAGGTTGCTCAAAGCCTCAGTCAGCCTGGCCTTGAACACCTCCAGGGATGGGGCATCCACAGCTTCTCTGGGCAACCTGTTCCAGTGCCTCACCACCCTCACAGTGAAAACTTTCTCCTAATATCTATTCTAAATCTGCCCTCTTCCAATTTAAATCCATTACCCCTTGTCCTGTCACTGCATGCCCTTGTAAAAAGTCTGTCTCTATCTCTCCTGTAGCCCCCTTCAGGTGCTGGAAGGCTGCTATAAGGTCCCCTCAGGGCCTTCTCCAGGCTGAACAACCCCAACTCTCTCAGCCTGTCCTCACAGGGGAGGTGCTCCAGCCCTCTGATCATTTTCGTGGCTCTCCTCTGGACCCACTCCAACAGCTCAACATCCTTGTGTTGGGGGGCCCAGAGCTGGATGCAGGACTCCAGGTGGGGTCTCACAAAAGCAGAGTAGAAGGGCAGAAGCATCTCCCTTGACCCAGCAGGTCACCACGCTTCTCTTGGTGCAGCCCAGGATCTGGTTGGCCTTCTGGTCCACGAGCACACACTGCTGGCTCATGTTCAGTTTTTCATCTATGATACCCCCAAATCCTTCTCTTCAGCGTTGCATTCAAGGAAAGCTTTGTGCTGGTTTTGGCTGCAATAGGCTTAATTTTCCTCATAGTAGCTGGTATGGAGCTATGTTTTGGATTTGTGCTCAAAACAGTGTTGACAACACAGGAGTGTTTTAGCCATTGCTGAGCAGTGCTTACACAGAGACAAGGCCTCTTCTGCTTCTCACAGCACCCCACCAGCGAGTGGGCTGGGGGTGCACAAGAAGCTGGGAGGGGACACAGCTGGGACAGCTGACCCCAACTGACCAGAGGGATATTCTGTACCCTGTGATGTCATGCTCACAATAAAAAGCTGAGGGAAGAAAAGGGAAGGGGGCGACATTTGGAGTGATGGTGTTGTCTTCCCAAGTAACCATTACATATGATGGAGCCCTGTTTTCTGGGAGATGGCTGAACACCTGCCTGCCAATGGGAAGCAGTGAATGAATTCCTTGTTTTGCTTTGCTTGTGCACCTGGCTTTTGCTTTACTTATGAAATTGCCTTTCTCTCAACCCATGAGTTTTCTCACTTGTACTCTTCTGGTTCTCTTCCCCATCCCACCAGGGGTAAATGAGTGATCGGCCGTGTGGTGCTTATTGCTGGATGGGGTTAAACCATGACAAGCTTCTAACAGCTTCTCACAGAAGCCAGCCATGTATGCCCCCTGTGCGTGGTGGAGGCCACCAAACCTTACCGTGCAAACCCGGTATAGATTGTTGCTCTCAGTACCCATAAGCCTGTTACCTATGTTTAAAAAGTTGTAATGAGAAGTCATTGAACTGTTGTAGGGTATGCCCTGTAGGGAGCTGTAATTCTTTTAACTTCTGTGGTGTTGGAGGAAGTTGGAGGTACTACGCACATGAAAAGAGTTACACCTGTTTGTAATCCAAATGGAAGCTATGTAGTCTGCCTTTACGTTGAAAAGTAATTTTGCTCTCCGTTGGCAGAGGAAGCATTCATGTACTTTGACTTTGTATTTCAGACAACAGTGCAGTGTTCAGTCATCCTGCCAAAGCAGTAACAACCTGGATTGAGCTTGAAGTTTGGGTGCTCACAAGGAAGAGTGGATCACTTCTGAACTTCCAGAGGTCGTAGTGTCTTCAAAAATGGTTACAAGCAGAAAAGAATGGAGTAAATGTTGACCAATGATAATGTATAAGACAGCTTTTATAATCTCTATCATGTATATTTTAAACTTGTAATAGCTAGATCAGACAGTGGCTGAAGAAGAAAGTCAGTAGCGAATTGTCATCCTCTATTCAGTGATACCTTTTAGTTGATGAAAGAAAGAAAAGGCTAGGTAATACTCTGTGGCAGTTTCATAAAAATGAGATCTAAGAAAGTAGATTCACAGGTATGCTATTTGCTTTGCTATTTCTGCCTCCCATCTCTTCCTTTGAGAAGGCAAATGGTTACAATTCATTTCAGAAACATACCAGAAAAACTGAACAGACAATTTCAAAATAAACTATTTTTATACATTATCCATATTTTTTTATTTCAGGTTTTTTTTTAAAGAAGTGTTTTTTGTTTCTGTGCTAGAAGTTGTGGTTTAATAATTGTGGTGGTTCTTTCACAGCAGCAGTTGTGTTATGACTAAATGTTCTCATTTAAAAAAATTACCTGTTTGCCTAAGCCAAATTTGTGCCTGAAGATGTACTTCTGTGACTTCCAGAACTGTACAGAACTGTACAGAAAAGTACTTTGCTGCCAGTGTCCTGAACACTGTGCTGGCCTTTTGCTGCTGCATTGATCTAACAATTCTCGGTTTAGTTTCTGTTTTAAGTGATGAATGTGCTCAAGTGCTTTAAATGTATGCATTTCATTTTTTAACACAATTTTAATTCAGTAAAATGCTGCTTCTTGTCTAGTAAATAAAGTAAATGAAGCTTATACTTCTCCAAACTGTGTGCAAATTGGTTTTTTATTATTATACTACTCATTAGTGACTCAATTTTGTTTGTCTGACAATGACTTTTGCCATTCACAGAACAGGTTAATCGTGATACCTTGTAAACACCACTTTCAGAAAGACCACTTTTAGAAAATACTCTGCTGCTTTAAGTTTCTAAGTCCCTGAAACAACAGGGATTGCCAAGACAGAAGTCAGTCAGAGCGCAATCCAAGCCAAGCAAGGGAAGGATCGGAAACCTAGGAGGTACAGATTCTCACATTAATGTAAAAAAAAAAAAAAAAAAAAAATTAATCCAAAAGAATTTTTTAAAAAATTATCCAAAATTAAATCTAAAAAATTTAATCCAACAGAAAATTTAAAAAATAACCAGGTACATAAACTTTGTATGCCTTGTTCTGTTAGGCACCCAGTCTCCTGCTGTGAAAGCCTTTAGATTTGGGCGCATTCTCCCTAGCAAAACCTGGATAGGTGCTTTTCAGATAATGGGGAAAATAGCTTAACCAACTTTCCCTATTTCCTGGTTTTTTTAAAAAAAAAACTTAGATTGCAGGAGCCAGAGCTTGAAACTTGACAGGAAGAAGGCTACACATGTAACATACCTTTTACTGTGTTTAATATCCAGCCAAATCAGATGGCTGGCCTTAAAAACGGTTTTCATTTTTGTTATCTTGCCCCCTAGACAGTTGATCGGAGCCATAAGGTTCATATTTGGATGTTCTAGGAGAAAGTTTTTTCTTGGTTTCCATTTTCAGTCCCCCTTGTTTGGATGGGTTTTGGTTTGGGGGTTTTTTTGTATTGTTTTTACGTTCCATAGTGACATATAAAGATAATTGTTCTGTTAATTTTCTTGTTTTATGTAATGGATACTTACAGTGTCACAGGACAGTATGGCACAGAGCAAGTCCATAGTTAGTGTTTTTTTCCTATACATTTGCACTGGTCTTGGGGGTTAAACTACGACAACATTTCTGTTATAAATTCTTCATCTTCATATGCAAGGCTAGATGATAATGCTAGGTAAGGACACGGAGCTGGCTGGATGGCCACGTCCGAAGAGTATCAGTCACTAGCTCAGTGTCCAAGTGGAAACCAGTAATGAGTGGTGTCCCTCAGGGGTCTGTACTGGGACCAATACTATGTAATATCTTCATCAATGACATGAGATAGTGGGATTGAGTTTGCAGACAACACAAAACTGAGTGGTGCCATTGGCACACCTGAGGGACAGGATGCCATCCAGAGGGACCTTGTCAGGCTCGAGAAGTGGGCTTATATGAAGTTCAACAAGGCTGAGTACAAGGACCTATACGTGGGTTGGGGCAAATCTCCCCCATATCAATACAGGCTGGGGGAGGAGGGAATTGAGAGCAGCCCTGCAGAGAAGGATGTGGGGGTACTTATGGACGAAAAATCAGACATGAGCTGGGCATGTGTGCTCACAGCCCAGAAAACCAGCCATATCCTGGGCTGCACCAAAAGACCAGTAGGTCGAGGGAGGTGATTCTCCCCCTCTGCTCTGCTCTCAAGACCCCACCTGCAGTACTGCATTCAGCTCTGGGATCCCCAGCACAAGAAAGACTTGGACCTGTTGGAGTGGGTCCAGAGAAGGGCCATGAAAATGATCAGAGGGCTGGAATGCCTCTCCTAAAAGGACATGCTGAGAGAGTTGGGGTTGGTCATCCTAGAGAGGAGAAAGCTCCAGGGGCACCTTCTTGTGGCCTTTCAATACTTAAAGGGGGCTTGTAGGGAAGACGGAGGGACACTTTTCACCAAGCCCTGTATTGACAGGACAAGGGGCAATGGTTTTAAACTGAAAGAGGATAGATCTGTGTTGGACAAACGATTTTTTTTTTTATGATGAGGGCAGTGAGCCAGTGGAACAGGGTGCCCGGAGCAGTTGTGGATGCCCCATCCCTGAAGGTGTTCAAAGCCAAGTTGGATGGAGTTTTGCACAACCTGATACAGTGAAAGATGTCCCTGCCCATGGCAGGGGGATTGGGCTAGATGAGCTTCAAAGGTCCTGATTGTATGATACCTATTTGCTCTGTCAGCATAGGCTTGGTATCTGAAGATGTCTCATGCAGAATTAATATAAAGTCATTAACACGGTATGTAGTGTGTTTTTGCAAAGTTCAGCATACACTTTATACTCTTTGAAATTTATTGGGAGATATTTATCCAGCAGACTACACAATGAAGATGGTATCTGGCAAGAAAAGCATAGGTGATGTGTAATTATAAAAAGATAGGCCAAATAACTGGTTTAAATTGTCTTTCTAAGCAGTCCTAAGAAAGGTATCAAATTTATTGTAGGAAGTACTGAAGGTAAACATTCTGGCAGAGAACAGCGGCCATTCTTGGTCTCAGAATGTCTCTGGTTTGACAAGAGTGAGACAACAACACATAGAGGACTTAACTGGTGGAAATTATCTTTCTTCTGTTTGACTGTCTCTCCATAATAATTTTATTTTTTACAACCATTATTCGGCCTGTTTGCTGTGATGGTTTTGGGGTGCCTTCTTCTGTTGCATAGTATTGATGCTGTTCCTGTATCATAACACCAGTATCAGTGCTAACAGATACTAGCTTGAGGTTCTTGGAAAATCACATCTTGGCCTGGTAAACGGCTTACCAGGATATAGGATGATAAAGTGTTGCTGTTGCCTAGTTTCCAAACCTCTCAGACTCCAAAATGAATGCCTCTCAAGGCCAACTAATGCATTTGCTCCTCTTACAGAAACTTTTACACTTACTGCTACAGTTTTACACTGACATCTCTTAAACCAAGTATTGTCTCCTACAAAAATTAACAAAGCTTTCAGGAGGACCTTTCAGGACCTGACTGGTTTCTATGTGTATATTTCCCAAACTTGTATTAAAGCCTCATTTAAACAGTGACTACTACTTCAGCACAGGTACCTAAATAGTGAGCACTGAAGCAAATGAAGCAGCTTCTCTGTGAGTAAATTGCACATCTTGTGCAAGGTGGATTGGAACCATGGAAAGCCTAATAAAGTGTTAGCTAATGAAATTTATCCTTAAGTTTTTCAAGCCTATTTCTCACTCTCCAGTGGAATTGTCCGAAACTAACTCATTGATTTGTATGGCCTGAATGCTTTACAGGCTTTTGGGGGAAAGAGATCACCCTTAGGGCTAGCAGGAGTCAGTGAAGAACAGGTCAGTTTCTCCTGCTCCTGTGCAGGACTTGCCTTGGGGGAATAGAGAAATGTATCTGGGAAACAGTGGGTATATTAGAAATAAATGCCGGAAGCCTGCTTTTCTTCTTCACGCATACACAGGAGAGACTGAATGGAAGTGATTGATAGTAAACGGCACAGGCGCATAAAGCAGGAGGCCTGCCAGTATATTCCCAAGGACTGGGAAATACAGAATGGGTAGCCGACTGATTCCTTTTAAAATTTTCCACTTGGCTCCCAAGGAAGTGCCACAGTTTGGAACTACATTAAATGTACAGGTCCACACAGACCACAAGCAGAAGTGTCACTGCAGAGTAAGTTCATCATGCAAAGAACAAATGCAAGACGAAGACACACACCCAGTCACAGGAGCTTTGTCCAACTGTCCCTTCAGTGGCATTCGTTAGGAGTTCTGCTTCATCTTGGCATACACTTCACAGGTGACAGATCTTCTTCCACTTTGACTGAAGAGAATTCTGCATCTGGACTCTGTAGCATTCAGACCCAAAAGCCCTTGTCTATATTCCAAACCAGCACCCCACACTTACTTGTCTCATGAGCGTTTGCTCTCTCTGATTTCTTGCAATTGTGTCCTAACCTGCTTCTCATTGATTGTTGGAATGTTGTCTTTTGGTTACCCCAGTTATTCAAGGCTTTTAAAGGCCTTTTCTCTTGGAGGAGATCTCAATTTATTTTGCTTGGAGCATCCTTCCATGTTGTGTGTTAACAGTGTAATGTACCGATGCAATGCAATATTGTGGGTTCAAATATGCTACAAATTAGACTGTGAGGTAGGCCATTAGATTTACCCTTTTTCTCCCTTTTCTGTTTCCTCTAAATCATTCTGTGCAGACTAACATTGGTCTGACATAAGATTGCCCACTCATATCTCATTTTCACTTAGCTAACACTTCACGCTGTTTCATACTAACAATATCCAAAGCATCTCAGCATCAGCACAGGTGGCGTGTGACATCAGAATTTAGTTTTTATATTAGTACTCAAAACAGACCTGAGAGCAGTTGGGGTTCCCAGAACTGTAACCAGTAAAAGAGTATTTTGTTTATCGAAACCAGCTGAGTATCAGTAAGGGGAGAAAACAATTCAGGAGTTGTTGAGCACTGGGCAGTATCAACCCTCTAAGACGGAAACTCTGGCTTAACTGTTTTAACGACTGCTTCCTCTCCCTGCTGTTATTGCAGTACTGACTGAAGCAGGACAGTGCAAGAGAATTGAAATTTTTTGCAAAAGTTTGCAATTGTTTATTTAGACAATTGTCAAGTTTTCCACCACCTTTGCTATGAGTTGGCTCAGGCAATTTGTGGTGCAAAACCATACGTGACTACGCATACTTGGAAATACATTTTCAGTCTGAACATAAGGGTGTCATAGAGGAGGCTCAGCTGCATTAATTTAAGAGATTACAAAGATTCCCATTTAAAATTATTTACAGGTATTGGTGGGATTTTTCAACTACCTCCACTGCATCTTGTGTAATGATGGGACTGCGTTCCCCATCTCTCCTACCTCTCCCTGCTGCTTATTTTTGTTCTGGCTCCAGTGCACATCAAACTCTTGTTTAGGTTTCATCGGTTCACAGAACCAGCCAAAAAAAAGATCTAGTCCCTTCTCCAAAATGGAACGGCCCCAGAACTGCACTCCAAAGGAAAAGTCATTTAGTTTTTAGCTGTCTTGAACTGATTCTGGAATGGACCTTATTTCTATGGGAAAAACTTCAGGCTGAAAAAATCAAATTTTGGATTGTCTGTTTTCTGCCAATTCTTGTAAATGAGCAATAAAGTCATTGTTCAATAGCCTAATTCCTAGCATATAACTCGCCATGTGGATCTCTTGCTCTTTATTAAAACTGTATAGGAGAAAATTACACTAATTTGGTGTTTTACTGAAAGTGAGAAAAAAGGTTCTATGTAGGTGAGAAAGACCACACTTAGCTCTGCGTCAGTATTTTCTATTGCCTTTCAACTTTATTCTCATGAAACCTGGCATAACATTATTGCTCTTGTGATTACCACTGAATACATAACCTGCTTCCAGAAACCTTAGGCAGGTAGGAATGACACTGTGAATCTTTTGACTCAGTCTTCTACTCAGGGCAGAGCAAGATAAATGCCTTATGGTCTCGGTAGGAATACCAGAAACCAGAATGTTTTAAATTTGTGTGGAATAAATCTGAGTGGACTCCGGAAGCTCCTATTTTTTTCCATGGCTATGTAGACTGGGATTTTCTAGAAATTGCTGTTGACTGACATGAAAGGTGAAAGTAACTTCTGCATATAGTTTTTGTGAACTAGCTTGCTGTACTAGTCTGTTTGCAAGATGTTCCTTCTGGTGTTTTCAGTACTTTTAATGTCCTGCCTTAGGGCAGGCATTCCTCATGGAATCAGGTTTTTTCTGCACATTATTTAGCATGAAATTATTTAGCTTGACATTTGGTGAAGCAGTTTGCCTTGCTATCGGTGTACAGAACTGCATGAACGTTTACTGAAAACAACCACAAAGGCAAATGAAGTACATTCACTTTCATAAATCGTAACTTTCTATACAGCTGTAGAAAATAAATGGATGATGTAAATCTGTAGAATATCTTGATGTCCACAGTGTTGAATAGCATTGCCTAAGGAACAAAATTAGTTTAAAAACCCAGTTGTTTGTATGTGCCTTGAAAAGAATAATAATTTTTTAAAAATGGCCACAATGTTTGATCCCCAGATTTAGCAACATATGGAACCAAGAATAATGCCTGTAGTAAGTGAAAAGTGTCTTCGAGGACACATGAAGTCTGACCAGTTGTTTGGTTTCCTGCAGTATGGTTCCTCTAGCACAAGAAAGAAGACATTTGATCTCATGTAAATCTTTTAATTTGACGTTAGAATTTGTGTTTTATTACTTAGTGCTTTATGGGAAGCGGTTTTTGTATGAGCTTTTATCCACTGTGTAAGAAGGTTCTGAAATATCATAGAATCATAGAATCATAGAA